>NW_026535783.1:39135000-39425000 GCF_028551555.1 Melozone crissalis | reverse complement strand
ACTCCGCTGAGACAGGACGGAAAAGTGTGGCTTTGGTTTGAGAAGGGAGATATGGGTGGGTGCGGACCAGTCGCTTCAAAGAGCTCAACAGATCTCTCTTCTTAAAAACAGCAAGCCAAAAAATAAGGTTCGGCTCTGCCGTTTTCTTGGTGTTTTCTGGCCAGGAGCAGGGATTCGTTCCCAGGAGCGGAGGATGTCCTCATCTTTCGCTGCACCCTCTTTTCATGAAAGGCAGGTGTGAAGGTGTGATTATTTTGCATCCTGCCTGATTTCACTTCGCCTAGAAATTAAAAGTGGTGCAGGAAGTCGTGGCTAACAGCAGGATTGGCTAGCACGTAAAATGGGCAGAAAAAAAATGAAAAAAAAAATCAGAGAGGGAGGAAAGAAGATGAGGCGCGTCTCCGTGCTCCACTTGTCCTAGTGCAAGAACAGAGCTAATTCCTCCGCTGAAACCGGCGGACTCTGAGCTAAAGGCTCACAGGGGGAGGCTAAGGTGAAGGCTTTTTGCCTGCCCGAAGATATCTCTCTTATCTAGGAGGGAACATATCTTGACTCTATCAATCTGGCCGTTTACCAAGTGCTGCTCGGCTCTGTTTTCCTCAGTGATGCAACTCTTGATAGCGAAGCTTTTTTTACCCTGTGTCACCAAAGCCCTCTCTGAAGCTAACCTTCACTAAGGCAGACCGCGGCAGAACTAGAAGACAGGTGTATCTAAATTGTAGCGTCCGGCAAAGCGAGAGGAAGAAAGGGGACAGTCACGCTGCTCCACAAAAGCCACGGCCATCTTCCAGGGGTACAGCTTTGCTCGAGGATTGAAAGCGTCTGGGGGATGCAACGAGAAGTAATTTCTCGGGAGCAGCAAAACTTTATAGTGACTTTGCTGGTTGAAGAGAAAAAAAAAGCCTGAGAAACTATGCTGCCGCGTCGGGAGGGTTGCAGCGACAGCCCGAGTAACCTAGAGTGGCTGCCAGCAGTGCTTCGTTAGTAAAACATTACCTCTTGAAATTTCGAACCGGCTTGAGTGATGTCAGGCGGATTACCTGAGGTGTGTTTCTGTGAGTAATTGTCTTAGAGGCTTCAAGGAACAGGTCTCTCTTTCACAAGCATATGGGTGGACCGCAGCCCTGCGGTGATGTATCCCCATAAACGCGCGCACCAATTGGCTACCACTAGCCCGTGCATGCAAGTACTTTTCCGCTGGCTTGGGAAGGACTCCTGTTAAACCCGGGCTTGCTCCAACGCCCCATCGTTTAACAGGCGTCCTACCTTGGAGGCCTGCAGGAGCGCAGGGGACAGAGGTGGCAGCACCGCAGGTTCCCTGCAGCGGTGCCCGCCGGATGATGGCACCGAGCTCCGGCCGACTCTCTTCCTCCGTTCCCAACCTCCCCCACGCCGGGGAAACAGCGAATTACCACGGCCCCGGAAAGCAACCGCATTTGGGAAGGGATGGGAGAAAATTAAACGCAAACAGCTCCTTTCGGGTCTCACCGGTCTCCAGGGATGGATCTATTCTCCCATAAAAAATAAAATCCGGCTGCAGTGGAGATGAAGAGGGTAAAAGTGAGAAAGGGCCAGGCTAAATTCCCACACATGCCCTACGGGGAGAAAGACGCCGGGTTGCTATCTAGTGAGGTGAAGCAAACAATAACAATGACTTTAAGGTCCAAGATTTTAGGGTAGGAGCAGGGCTTTTAAACTGTTAGGAGATGATTAAGTGGTAAAACAGGAATAAAATGTCTCGGGGAAAATGTATAGACATGTCAGGAAAGATGTTGAAATGTCGGGTCTTGCCACGCGGGCAATATGGGAATTAGCTTCCCAAGATGCACGATATTAATCTTGCTGCCACCGTAACTTCTAGTTTCTCAGAGGAAGGTGAGTGCTTCAGATAATTATCTGAAAGTTTTTAAAAACCACGCGCTTTCTGGGGAAGCTTGGCTTGGCCAAGAATTGTGGCTACTTTTTCGCTTCTTTACCTTTGATAATGCTTTTCACTTGACTGACCTTGATCAGGTATAAAAACTGTCAAATACAGATTACTTGAGAGTGGGTTTGAAATTAATCTTTTCCTTCGCCCCCTGAAAGAGATTATAAGCACACATTTAAAAGCTTTTTCTCTTCCCGCACCCCTTCCTCTTCACCACTTCTATCTGCAGCAGCTGAGTTGGAGGCAGACAAACAAGCTTGATGTCAAAACCAGCACCCCGACGGCAGAAGTGGGGCGCGGGGGCACCGCCGGTCGGGTTCTGCCCCAGCGCTGCTGCAGCAGCAGCAGCAGACCCCGGGGAGTCCGACCCAACGCAACTGTCTGGAAGGATGGGCTCAAAAAAAGCTGTTTCATACATAGCTTTACGTATAGTAAGGCTCTTTCAACCTGTTTGTTAATATAGGCCATAGAAGTCGGACTAATAATTTTTACGCTGGCACCTCTTATAGCATCTCGCTAATTGTGCTCCGAAGTGCTGATGCTGAGCAGCGTTTCTTCCAGCTCTAGCGGCAGCTTAGCAAGCAATCGTCCCTTTTTCTCGCTCAAATCTACAGCGAGAATAATAATAATACTCGCTATAATAACTCGCAGTACGTTTGGAGGATGGATAGGAATTGTTGCACTGTTCATTGATTCCTACTAATGAGCCGGTCTGAACCAACACTGGCGCGAAGTAGTCCGTCTGTAAGCGTACAGATGATGCTTTGGCTGGTTCTTTACGTGTTTTCTATGAGCCGCATCGTGGCGAGTAGCAAGAATTGACAGTAACGATTTGGAGAGGAGAGTGTAGGATTTTTTGCCTCTTGGTTTTGTGCTAGCTTCTTTTGTGCTAGCTTCTTTGCGTAGCTTCTTACACATAATGACAGGAATGATAAAAAAATATGTCAAAGGGCCTGTGTTTCCCGCTTGCTGCCTCGCGGGGCTAGCTCGAGGGCCATTTCTCCAGGGCGCTTGACTCGACTTGCCATGGGGACGAGGGAAGACCTCTTCCCGTTTTCCACCTCCCTGTGATGCGGTCCACTCGGTCGGCGTTCGCTCCTGCTGCTGTAAGCCTGCTGCTGTGCGGGAGCGAGGGGTCAAGAGGGAGAATGGATAGAGGGGCTATGAAAGGGGTGGAGGGAAGCTGGAGTGGGAGAGGTGGGAGGAGGAAGCTTTCCTGCTCGGCCACTGTTTCCTGCCCTATGGAGTGCGGATCTCGGTCTCATACGGAGTTTCCTCAGCCCCCTGGCTCCACCTCACCCTGATAAGGAGATGTGAGTGAGAAGGGAGTCGGGAGCCGTTTCTTGCTCCTTTTCCATGAGACGCCAAGTCCCCAAGCGGCTGTCATGTGACAGCAAGAGAGCAGGAGCTGCGGGGGTCTCGCGGCTCGGGCACCATTACAAAACCGCGCCGGAGCGCACCAGCCCCGCCAGCAGCCGCGGCGGTCGCCGCCCCGCTCGCCTCCTCTCCCCGCCGACTCCTGGCGCTCGCCTCTGCCGCAAACTTTTGAGGGGACACCAGACTGAGCGGTGAGAGGGATGTTTTTATTTCCTTCTTTCCTGTCCCTGCAGACGTCCGGGGTAATTTCGTGCTCTCGAGCCCTTGGTGCCTGAGGAGCATCAACTCCAGCCGAGTGAGCCAGGCGGCAGGGGGGAAGCCCGGGAGATTCAGCAGCCTCCAGGAGAAAAGCGGGACGCCAGTGGGGCCCGGGACCTCCTCCTGGCACCCGAGCCCCCGCGGCCTGGGCGGCAGCTGTCTCTCCCGCAAGCTGAGGGGCAGCTAGGCGAGCGCGTCCCGCGGGGAGAGGCTGCTGAAGAAGCCGCGGACGGAGCTCGCTGCCCGACCGCCGGGCGGTCGCTGTCGCGTGTGGCCCAGAAGCTGCCTTTGCAGCAGGGCAGGTGGCGCCCAGGATGTAGAGGCGGCGGCGGAGCAGGGCAGTGAAGTCCCCGGATCCCAAGCCCGCCGTGCGTGGTACTGAGCAGCGCCCAGCCCGGAGCGGCGGGATCGTGCGGCCGCGGGAGTGCTGTGGCGGGGAGGCGATGCCCAGGCCGGGGAAGAGTTCGTACAGCGACCAGAAACCGCCCTACTCTTACATCTCCCTGACGGCCATGGCCATCCAGCACTCGGCCGAGAAGATGCTGCCCCTGAGCGACATCTACAAGTTCATTATGGAGCGGTTCCCTTACTACCGGGAGCACACCCAGCGTTGGCAGAACTCCCTCCGCCACAACCTCTCTTTCAACGACTGCTTCATCAAGATCCCGCGGCGACCCGACCAGCCGGGCAAAGGCAGCTTCTGGGCGTTGCACCCGGACTGCGGGGACATGTTTGAGAACGGAAGCTTCCTCCGCCGCCGCAAGCGCTTCAAGGTGCTGCGCCCCGAGCATCACCTGCCCGGCGGCGGGGGAGGCGGGGCGGGCGGCGGCGGTCCCGGCAAGCCCGCGGCGCCCACCCCGCACATGGTGCACTACTTCCATCCGCACCCGCCGCCGCCGCCGCCCCCGGGCAAGGTGCCGGGGCTGGCGGGCTCCGACGCGGCTGTGGCTGCGGCCGCCGCCGCCGCGGTGGGAAGGCTGCCGCAGTTCTCGCCCTACGGGAGCAGCCAGCCCTCGGGCTTCAAGCATCCCTTCGCCATCGAAAACATCATCGGCAGAGATTACAAGGGTGTGCTGCAGGCCGGCGGGCTTCCGCTGGCCTCGGTGATGCACCACCTGGGCTACCCGGTGCCCAGCCAGCTCAGCAGCGTGGTGAGCTCCGTGTGGCCGCACGTGGGGGTGATGGACTCCGTGGCCGGTGTGCCCGTGTCCCCCGACTACGGACCCTTCGGCATGCCCGTGAAGGCGCTCTGCCACCCGCCGGCACAGACCATGCCCGCCGTCCCGGTGCCCATCAAGCCGGCGCCGGCGCTGCCCGCTGCCTCGGCCATCCCGGCCCTCACGGTCGCCGCCTCGCAGATCTGCCCCGCCGCTTCCCCGGCTGCTGCCTCGCTGCTGGAACAGACCGCGAGCAACAATCCCGAGGGCAAGAGCTCCCTCCACTCCGTCCTGGTGCATTCCTAAAGCGCAGGGGCTCGGGGGGAGAGAGGCCCCCAAGCTCTCGGGGGAGTGGACGGGGGGATCCGGGGCATGCTTGCAGAAACCCGATCGATCTGATGACTATACCCCTGCTGGTGTCTGTGTTTATAACGTGTACTATCAGATTATTTGAGAGCCAGGTCGCAGGTAAGATCTTTTATCGTCGTTAAATTTCATTAGTAGCGGAGAGGCGATGTGAAAAACCACAGCCAGGGCCGAAGGGGCTGGCTCGGAGAAAAGGGCAGAGAACGAAGTTCTCCCGCCACCCCGCCAGCCCGAGGCACGGGGTGCCGTGCAGCCTGCGCTCCCCGCCGAGCCCCTGTCCCGGGGCAGTCACCCCGGAGGCCCCGCGAAACCCGAGCTCCGAGAGGAGAGGTGCTGCAGTCGGCCGGCGAACAGGGAGAGCAGAAGGATAAAATCCCTGCGGAAGTCTGCTTCTCCCTCTTCCACGAGAGACAGGAATCCGCTGCTCCACTCCTGTAGATCTTGCTGTGAAAGGGGTAGGCAAAGTACCTCAGACCCTGGAGAGCTCCGGGGCCCCACGACATGTAATGCTTGCTGCTTAAAGAGTAAACGTTAAATATTTCGATTAAGTAGTGGGAATTTAAATGACAACGGCATTGACGGCGAAGGGTTCCTTTAACTAACGATCGCTTGCGCTTCCCCTTCACACTTTTATAACCCATCCTATAGTACCTTAGAAGGGACTGAAGCATGATCTGGCCTCTCAAACTCTGTGTGAGTGTCCGAATTCCCTGGTTTCTCATTAAAATAAAAACAGCCCGGCGATTCGTAGATTGTGCTTTTCACATCACCTTTCACTGCTCACAGACACCACTATTTTGTACGTGTTTGCTTGGCGTTTCTTCCACGTGAACGTGATCGCAAAAACCTGCGGGGAAAGGGGGGAAGATGGAGAGAGAAAGAGGTTGGGGAAAGTGGGGGAAGACAACAGGAAAATGGTTAAAAAGTAATTCAGGAAACGCACTTTACTGAAAAGAACCTTCCAATAGACGAGAAGTCTGTGCAGAGGGATCAGAAGTCAGAGATCAGAAGTCAGAGATTTACGTGCTGGGCTGATGAATCCTGGCTGGTTTGTGAGTGATTGCTGCCGTACCCTGTCTGCCCAAAGCTCATTAAAGCCAATCCATCTATTTGCTTCTGCTGGTGCTGCTATTTAAAAACTCGCCTTTCACTTTGGTTAAGAAACGTGTGCTTGTAGCGTAAGTTTTCGCTCCCTCTCCCCAAACTGATAAAAGTATCCAAAAGTTTTTTCGGCGGCAACACAAGGGGAAGAAAAGGAAAGAAATCTCTTACAGGTAAATTTCCTGCTATAGAGGCACGGCGGTCTGCCCGCAGCTCACGGGCGAAGAGCCGGCGTCCGAGCGTGACAAGAGGGAACCGGCTCGGAACTCGATCCCACTGCAGGCAGTTGAGGTTTTGCCAGTTTCAACTTGTGCTGGATCGCACCTGCTTCCTTGGTTTTATCCCCTCACACCGGCGCGCCAACAGTGGCCCGAGACGCCAGGTCGCAGTCCCCGCCCCTGGGGAAGGATATCCTGTGACAGGCTGACCCTTCTTGGTGCCATAGAAATTTGCTAGGAAAAGAAAACCTCTTTGGCCCTGAGCGCCGTCTGTCCAAAATATTCCCCCCATACACTAGTGGGGTCTGTTTGACTACTTGAAATTCCCCTGGAACTATTGAATTTCCAGTTTTTCCCTCTGTTCTAGGCGTGTTTGCACCTTAATTTCAAACATTTTAGAATTCCTAGCGCCTAAAAATTACTACTAATAATGTTAATGAAACACATTGGTATCATGGTTTGTGAATCGGTCTGGAAGGGGAATTGACTCAAAAGCACTGCAACAAGATAAACAGAAGAAAAGAAAAGAAAAGAAAAGAAAAGAAAAGAAAAGAAAAGAAAAGAAAAAAGAAAAGAAAAGAAAAGAAAAGAAAAGAAAAGAAAAGAAAAGAAAAGAGAAAAGAAAAGAAAGGAAAAGAAAAGAAAAGAAAAGAAAAGAAAAGAAAAGAAAAGAAAAGAAAAGAAAAGAAAAGAAAAGAAAAGAAAAGAAAAGAAAAGAAGAAAAGTGCTTCACATTTTCTTTACTCTGCTGTTTTCCATCTTAGGCAGAGATCCAATTCAATACTCCCACTGCTAAAACCAAGTTGCTTAAAAAAAGCAATCTGCCAAATAAATAATGAATAGCACTAGCTGTATATTAGTTCTATATGTATTTAAATATATTCCACTACTCTTGATGTAACTACTGTGTAAGACTCCAAAGCACACCTTAAAGAACCTTAAGAGTTTTCCCCTAACATCGGTAAAAGGGGTTAGAGGGATGGAGAATTTTTCCAACGGTTTTGGTCAGTTTTAAGATTCTGAATGATCTTCTAAATTTCATTGTGGGAAAACTCTTACTGGTGTGAGGAGGCCTGTCTGGGTGCCGCGGCGAGGGGTAAGCAGGAGGCTCCCGCCGCCTTTCGCACCCGGCAGTCGGGGCAGGTGCATGGGAAACCGAGACAAGGGGCTATCAGCACAGGGGAAGATCTCTGATCGGAGGTGAGACGGCCTGAGGGCCAGGCGCTCTCCCATCGCCCGGAGGGACACGCCGGGATGGTGGGGTACACGGGGATTTGTGGGATGCCCAGCGAGTTGCGGGGTGCAGAGCAATCTGCACACACGGGCTCTGCATACAGCAGGTTTTGCCCACCACAGGGGCTCTGGGGAGCGGGGAGTTTCGGCCGAGGGTGACTCGCCCAGACGGCTTCGTGTGACTCCCAGTACAGTGGCCTGCTTACACTTCTTGTGAACTAAAAATGGGGATATTTTCTGTAGCTTGTACAGTAAAAATTTTAGGGGGTTAGAACCTGATAATTCCAGATTATTGGGGGGGGGGGGATGGGGGGGATTAACTATTCAAGTAATATTTTCTAACTCATTTATACATCTGGTTTTCCTTATTCTTAAGTACTCCATCTCTAAGCATAGCCTTTGCAAAGTTACACAAATTTGTATCAACAACCAATAATCCCAATACATAAATAAACTCAATTCCAATGCTGCTTAAAACCAGATCATAGTACAAAAAGCAGAGAAATGAAACAGCACCCTTTCATCCAAGCTGAAAAGCAGGTCTAAACTGGTGTAGGGTAAGATTTTTCACTTGACAAATAGAGAAACAGCCTTGTTTGGCTAGATTTTGTCTGTCTGCTGTACCAGTACACCTCATGCAGAAACAGCTTATCTTCAGATTGAAGTGCACATGTTCTGCACAGAAGGGCAGTCAAGTCTTTACTGAGTGGGTGCAGGTGGGGTGTTTGTAAGCAGGAGAAAGAGATGCAAGGAGGACATGCAAGCTTAATCTTCATATCATCAGACTGCCAAAGGTTGAAAAGTAAAATTTATTACTAGAAGAATGGAGGCCTAAGAAAAGGCATTAGTTGCATTCCCATATGCTTATGGTTTACTGTGGCTAGCTAATATAGGATTGTTATTTCTAGCCATGGGAAACGATTCCCAACCAAGGTGTTGCTTTGTGTATTTTAAGTTCATAGGGCATGCAAATCAAGAAAGAAAAGCAAATACAGTAAGACTCTTAGAATTAATGTGGCTTATGGTGTAAACATGCTAGCAGTGTTTCAGTGGATATGTTCTGATCTCAGTGATACCTGTTACACTTTGACAACCAGAGTTATAACTGAAATTCTGGACTCCATTGATCCAATTCTGAAGTCTCGGCCAGACAAAAATTGATACAGAAAATCTGCCTGGAACTTTCTTGCTGCTGCTTGTGGTAACAGATTTTTCTCTTTATTGTAGGACTTTATTTTAAATCATTATCCTTCAAGTCTGTTTTAAGATAGAGCCTTACCTGTAAGTGCCGGAAATATGTAATAGTTTCAGTTTTGAAAAGTAAAATTTCACCTCGACTTCAGGAGTTTTGCTGAATATATGATTAGATTAACCATCTTTAGTTAGACAAACCAGTTTTAATTTTAGACATCTAATGATAAAGAAAAAAAATTACAGCCTACAGGCCTCTATTCTGGACATTATGTATTTATGTAACTCTTTATTTAAAGAATCAGTGAACCTACCTCTTTGCTTATACAACATGGTCACTGGCATAGCCTGTGAAGAAAAGCCTAATAGTTTAATAGCACTCTTCTCAGAACCCTGGAAGGAAACAAGCTCAAGACTATTTCAACTCAAAAGGATTCAGATTCACATCTTTGTATCAAAAAAAAGGTGAGCTGCAAAACGGCACATAGAGGAAGTTATGTTATACAGCAACAATAAATGTAAGGCTCATGAAGCATCAGATGAGACACAGGGCCTGGGTGCATCTCTACAAAGGCAGAGTCCAAGTGCCACTGGAGAAAACAGATTATGGACAGAAAGATGGAAGTAAGGATAGGAATAAAAGGCAAATTTTCAAATCAGAGTGCCAAAGGGAAAGGTGTCAGGTGTCCCAGGAATTCATAATTGTGGTATGCAAAAGGTGAGCTACAGTCAGGAAAGTGAAAAATGTTTGCTAATATTAAGTCATTTAGACTAACAAAAAAGAGTGGTCAAGAAATTGAGAGTTGCTGACAAACATTCACACTGGGTTACAGAATAATAAAATGGAAAGTGAAATTCATTATTGATATATTCAAACTGCTATGCATGGGGAAAACAATTCTGTTTTATATACATAACAATAGGTCCTAAAGTTTGGATTTTTATGAAGCTATGGTAGATAGCACTAAGAAAATGTTGGTTTATTAGTAATTAGCTGTGAAAACAGAAAAAATATCGGCAAAAGAACAGAGAACATAACAGAAAATATCATGTCCCTCTTTAAATCTAAATGAAACTGGAATGCACCAGGGACACCTGTGAGTTCCTCACCCCTGAAATATACCTGAGGTACCTTAAAACTGTCAGGATATAGAACAAATCAGAGGCAATGATCAAAGGTACCTCTTCTGCACATGTAGCAATCCAATAGGCAAAGACTTTTCAGCATGGAAAGCAAGGATATATATAGATATATGACACAAATTTACAACATTTGTGAGATACCTGGAGATACCTCATTCTTTCTCTTCATACCAGAACTGTGAATCTTCAGGAGGGCTCAAAGCAAACATAAAGATAGGATAATTCACACAGCACATGATCTCTTGCTCAGATTTGCTATGCTAATAATATATTTCAGAAAGTAGTGTGACATACTTTTTCTGTCCTACTCTTTGTGTAGCACCCATTATTTGTTTTTTCTTGGAGACAGGACACTGGGATAGATGAACATCTGAGATCACCTATGACAATTGTTCTTCAGTAGAAAGGGGATCAGGATTTGTGACTTTCATTTGTAGATAAGGGTCTGGAATGAAAGCAATTCTTTAATAGTATTTCAGTGCACAATATATGAAAGATTAACCATATATGTTCTATAAGAAAAATATTTTAAATGGTTCAGGAATGTACAAATTCCTCATTTCAAGGACAGTGCTGTATTGATTGGAATAATTTGCTTATTTTCTAGTGAAATAAATTTAAACAACTAAAAATGTTCTGCATGAGAGACTGAACACAACTATAATAACACTACATTACTATAATTGATATAGTAGGCTGCAAATAGGTACAAATTTAAATGCTCTCTAAGATGGAGAAGCAACTCAGACATCTGTGCCCTGGTACTGTAGTAGTGGTGAGTCTATGGCTTGCATGTCTGAAGCATCCAAAGTGTTGCAGGCATTGGCAGAAGTGTGAGTGTATTACTTTTGTCTCTATCTCCTTGCTTAGTTACAGGACCAGTGAAAAGAAGCAGCTTTTTGAAGGAGGAAATAAACAAGTTCTGACAATAGAAAAAACCAGCTCTAGTACTGAGTTTCACATAGTTTAAAACATAATTTTGACTGCATTTGACATCCAGAATATACCACGGTGACTTGTAGTATTTCTCTAGACTTCACATGGATGCTTAATCTACACTGGGAGAGGTAGCCATTTCCAATGAGATACAAAAATCTGTTTTAAGGCAAAAGATCTGGGAGAAAGCTATACATTGACACTGCATGGCATGCTTTTATTGTGTATTGCTTATTAAAATAATGACTGAACAATAGATATGAATGGCACAATGATGACCAATGATGCCCCAAATTTTTACGCCAGGGTTATATTAAAGCAGTCATTTGAAAAAGTAAAAACAACTTGATATTCCTTATCAACTAATTATGACCCTTACTGTCAAAAGGGAGGTTTTTGGTAGAACACCAGTGAATAAATTATTAGGGAAAAAGGTCTTCCATGAGTAAGGAATGTTATTTTATTATCAGCCTTCAATTTACCAAAAAATAGAATTTTTATTCTACTATACAACAAACTCCCAGTGTGGGTCAAGTTTTCCTTTGAGGATGGTCAAAATAATTTGAAGTTAAAACAACTATTAATTATGGATAGCGGTGCATCAAGAAAGAAGGAACAATTTATTTTCATGTATTGCTTGCACCATAGAACTGCTACTGGAAAATGATAATTTGCTGAAAAAATATGCGAGAAAATTTTTAGTGTAATTGTAGTAGCCATTTGTGCTTTATGAAACTGTTGTTTTATGTGGGATGTGTAATTTGGATTTATCCTCTCCTAAGTCTTGAAATTAGAGTGTTTTTAATGCCCATGTGGTCTTTTGACTGTGGCTGGTAAGAATTTGTACCACAACAGATTAGTAAACATGAAAATTACTGTGATACTTCATATGCTTAATAAATTATATGGTTGAAACTGGTAGGTACTTGCATCTTTTTTAACTGATTATTACTGACTGATTATGAAAATCTTTCCTGGTACACACAGAAAAAATGCAATGTAATGTGCGGCATTGCTAGCTGATTATTATTACTGTAAACAATTTTTAAAGTTGAATGGGACTGTTGGCATAAGAACTAGAAAGAGAATCAACTTATTGCTTCCTCAAATATTTGTGATAGAGATAAAGAAAAAAAACATAAAAAGATGAAAATGATATATCTCCAAAGTTAAATTACACCAACTACACCAGTAAAACAGATAACAAGTGAATTGAGATCCTTACTAAGCCTCTGGTATCTTTATATTATAGCTGTTTATAAGCTTTCTTAAAAATGGGAAATTTGCTGATTTATTTAGCAACTTTAAACTTCATTGAAAACTAACAAACAAACATGTTGAAAACATGGACTTCAATTTAGGATCAAAATGATATCACTGCAGATTTTACATTTCAATATCTTTGTTGATTTGTAAAGGTGTTTCTGTGTCACCAACATATTTCATCTGCAAATCTCCAGATAAATGAAGAGAAAATATATGGACCAATATCAGTGTATTAGACTGAAGAATACTAAAGGAAATAATAACAAATATAAGCCTAAAATAGGGTTAATAAAACCTGCAGGCATTGAATGCAAGCTACTATGAAACAACTCAATGTTTTTCTCTGGTAACCAATTTTTAGTGAAAATATAGGTAATACAACAATCTGAATATTGAACAGAGCTTCAGTAAAGAGCTTGGTGTGGTGGTGCCTAGCAAGTCATCAGTGTATATTGAGGAAGACTAGAACTTTGCACAAAGTCTGACTATACACTGAAATAGTGTGAACTCACGTAACATGAATTTATGCATTTAAAGTCTTGTAATAAAGGTATCTGAGGAGACTTGCCAGATGCAAGCAACTCACAAGATTCCCTTTACTAACACAAAAGCAGAAAACTTATTCAATATGCAGGAATATGAATGAAGGTCAAGAAAAAATTGAAAGTTCTCATGGATTCATAATACCTTTAGCATGCATACAGTGCTCTTATTGTCCTCTCCATTTCTTCCTTACTTGCACAGTACTTTTTAAACTTACTGCTCTATTTATTTACTACTCTGAGTTTTCTTAATTTCTTATTGTAAGCCCAGAATCTGTGTTCTCTGAGTGTGACAGTGAATTTCTCTTAAGTTCTCCCAGAATATGAAATTCCCTATCTCTTGTGATTTGGTATGATTGCATGCCATTTTTTCACTGAAGCTCTATAATTTTTTCAGGGCAAAATTTTTTTATAGGGAAGTTAGGTCTGGTCTCAATAGATTCAATTTTCCTAATGTGCCTGAGAAACACCACAAACACACATTTCTCCCAAGAAGGAATCAGAAAATGGTTAAATTCAACCACATTCCTCTGATTTGCTGAAAATTAAAATTGCTTCCCTGTTTAGATGGCCATGAAAAAGAGTTGGACCACAGTAGTGGCACTGATTCATTGTCATCAGAGAGGTATCTTGAATGTCCCAGCAGTTTTCTGGAACTCCCAAAAGTAATGAGTGGGCATTTTTTTTAAACTCATTGCAGGAGAAGGCAGAAAGGCATTTGTCACTACTGGCAGTTAAGGGTGTATCTTATGCTAACATTTTTGCAAAGATGGTAGCTGCAAGACTGTACCAAGATTTCACTCTCTTCTTCTGAGGGAAATTACCTCATTGGAACAACAGTCTGAACTTTTTCATTCTGATGTCAACAATCCCTGCCTTGGGATTGTTGTGTGCCTTTTTAATTCAGAGCATTATAGCATCAGTTACTGTTGCACAATTAATTTAAGAAAAACAAAATCCCTGGCACTTTCGCGTCACTTAAGAAGGAAATGTTCAAGTCAAGAAAGCTGTAGCAGCACAGGCTGAAGTAAATCAGTGCTGTCATACAGGTGAGAACACCCTAATTGCCTATATGATATGTTTTTTTATTTATCAGTGTTACCAAAAATACTACAAGGTCAGTAAAGATAATGTTCTTTAAATGGATCCCCTTTTCCTTCCCTTACATTTTTTTCCCCCAACAATGCTGTCACAAGAAAACCACCAGATTTGAAATGCAAAAAAATACACTGAGAATCTAAGGCAAGAACATTGGACATTTATGTAGAAAGTTCCAAAGATTGACAATGCTTCATAAAATGCAATACTTCAATCTCAAAATTTTGGAAAGTCATTTAGGAATAATACTTAGAGATGACATGTATAAGGAATTAGAATTGGCCATGAATTGGCTTATTAGTGGAGAAAGATTCACAAACAGTAGAGACATAAACTCTGCTCTCTCAAAGGATGAAAGGTGTGTTCAATGACTTTTACAAAATTAACAAGGGCACATTGAAGACGACTTAAAAATTTGATCTTTGTTTTTGCTGCTGAAGACATTTTAACTTTTCAAGTTTCTTTTATTTTACAATTTCTCATTAAATATTTAATAAGGACACTAACATCCAGGTGATAATTCTCCCAGTAGCCACAGAAGACTAAGAGAGAGGGATGATTCATGCAGTTTTCACTCACATCTTTGGTTTATATAAAGAAGGATTCAATTACTTCGACCCAGTACGGCCAAGACATTCAGAGACTGCTCTGTGGATACCAGAACTTGTTAATACCGTTTCGTGTACAGAAACTCTCCTTCTTAGTCCACCAGGCCAAATGATGAAAACACTGCAATATGTTAGTGAAAAACACCACCATAACAAAATAACAAATAAACAAAAACCCCAAAACCAAAACAAACAAAAGCCCAAACAAATAAACAAGTAAGCAGTAACATGTAAATTTCTTGGGAACTTGCAAATCAGATGAGAAGTACATTTTTTTCAGACTAGACTCTCAGAGCATCAAGGGGTCTAGTCAAGATTGAGTTGGACTTTTTTTCATGCTAGATAGAGTTGTAGACTGTAAAAAGGCACTACTTACAGACAGAACATAAAGAAAACCTAACTTTGTTTAGATGGCTGGTAGCAGAGACAGAGATTGTATCTAAACCTCACAAATATAGGTTCAAGCCCCACCTGCAAGATCCTCTTCTCTCTCATGGGAAGAACCTTTCCTTTTGATACTTTTCTCCTAATTCAATTCCCAGAAATGGATAAATGTAAATAACTAAAGGCTTATGAAATACATCATTATGTTCATAATACTCTGCTATAGTTGCTGCTCTCTGTCCTACTTTGAAGAAAGCAATGATAAAATCCACTTGCATTCTCATGCAAATAAGCTTTGGGTACCAGCACTGCCTCAGAGACAGTCTGAATTCAGCCAGATTTTTCCTCTTTCCTTTGAGTCTTATCTGAGCCAGGTATTTCCATTTTCTTACTGAGCTAAGCTAGCTAATCAGGTCTTCTCATCCCTTTGAGCTCTGTGGTTTCTAATTAGCATTATCCCTTTTCCAAGTGCTATGGAGCTTTGGCTCCTTGGAAGAACTGCCTCATTCTGCCTTGAGGTCCTGATGCTTGCAGATGGCAATGCCCAGCCCGAGACATGGATACATGGATAGATGTCAGGTTTTTGTTGCTTTGAAATTAACCCATTTATGCAGCTGCTTTCAGCTCTAGAATGGACACCACCCAGTTCTTCTTGGTTATGCAGCTATCTATTCTCAATTTTTCTGCCTATCAAATGTTTCTTGCTGCCATATATAGCAGTGATAAAGACCAGGAAAATGGGGAGGATGAAAGTTTCATGGAAGAAGTAAAAGATGCAAAGAACTTGTTAAATATTCTATCAGCCCCTCATTCTACGAATTTCCATTAATTGCTTTGTCATCAAAATGCTTAGGGGGACCCTAATGATCTCAAAAGATTCAGCTGGACCACCCAGAGTTGCAAATGGGAAAAGAAGGCACAAGGGCCTCTTGGATTAAACTTACTCGCATTCTAACATCTTGAAAATATTCTATGAGGGGCCTTCCCACCATCATCAAGTAATGAAAACCTTTCTTTGTACTCATCCAATGACTTGAGTGCCACTGTGCTGCCTGAAAGCCAGACCAGAAGAAAATATTCACCTCTAAGACTGACTTGATAGAAGAATTATGTCATAGCAGTAACACCATTGGAAACACATCTTAAAGGTTTCTGTATTCTGGTGAAATCTAATTAATATGCTACCTGCCTACAGAATTAGCATTTTTCTGTGTGTCCTACATCATAAAGAAACATTCCGTGTCTGCCAGGGACTAATTCAATGAAGTTGCTACTGATGGCCTTTACATGAATCTTGCAGTAATAAATCTTCCCATTCAACAGGAATATCCTGTCTTAAAACTTTTACAAATGAAAAGGGCAGGATGAATTTAGTGACTTAAACCCAGTTTGAGAAAGGAGAAATGACCTCACAAAGTGAAAAAAAAAGGCAGGCAGGGACCAGAGGATTTGGCAGTAGAAATTATGTGTGCCTGCATACGACTATAAATGAAAGAAATTAAACTACATTATAGCCATCAAAATATGTAGCTACATGGATTGTACATATAAAGGCAGAAATATATTTGTTCCAATATTCCATAACAACAACTGCTTTTCTGGAAACATAAGGGAAATAAAAAGCAGGAACATAATAGATATATTATTTTAAAGTTATGGTAAATAAACCAGGAGAAATCCTCCTCCACCAGTGGAGTAGAACCGAATATGACAAAACCATTGTGAATTATCTGATGCTTGAATTGAGGCTGTGGTGAATATCAGGCATATGGTCAATGACTTATTTTTCATGCAGTTTGTTGCATCTGATTGCCCATAGTTATGAACTGAAAACCTGCTGTGTACCTCTTAGTGAATATGTGTAAAAAGCTGAAATGCAGGGAAATAGATGACCACATTACAAGGTCATAGACCATACTTAAGGCAAACATTTTCATTAGTATCTGATGTCCATTAAATTTTACAGCAATCAGCTTGCATTCATTTTAACCTGGACAGTTGTACTTGCTTTGGTCTTCTGAGACTGTCCAAGACCATGATAGTTTCTTCACTGTTATAACAGCAAGTACTTTTAATGACATGTTTTGGAGATGCTTATATTAAAACAAAAGTATTCTTTATGAAGCACTGAAATGTACTTTTTTATGAGGTGAAAGTTTCCATTGATCTCAATTTTTAGAGACTACAGAGAAGATAATTTCACCACATGAGAGAATATTCAAATGTAAGAAGACTGTCTCACAGAGAGGGACAAGGTTTAAAGTATAAAAAGGCCACAGTTTTGCTCTACATCATAAATCCTTCTGTAATCCATAGGCAGAATATCAGCCATATCAGAAACCGAGTCTTACATGCAGGGACACCAACAACATATGTTCACAGTGTACTCTTAGATGACCTTGTGTTTTTAGTACTCCTCTTTTGATTCTTCATATATCATGAAGATTTCTCTATAAGTACATGTAACAGAGTATATTCTCATTAAAGGCCAATCCGGCCACATGCATAATAGCATTCTTCAATTAAAAAGAAGACTTAACAAACTAATTGACAGGACAAAGCTTTTAAAGCCTACATACAATCTCTTAGCACATTTAGGAAGATTATGGTTTAATGCACAACTCTTTGGCTTTTCTGACATATCTTCAGTGCCTTGCTGAAACCTTCCCCCCCCCCTCCCACCCTGCACCTGGACTGGAGCTCATTGTGCTTTAAGGAGGGTTATTTTGGCTTGAAGAGAAGAGGACTTTCATGACTTCAAACATGGACATTAGATCAAGTTTTTATCTTCTCACATAATCCTGTCTTTGATGTCACCAGGCTGAGGCCTCTCAGAATAGAAAGAGAAAGCTGTGAAAAGAGGCCCATTTAATTTATACATTTAAGTGATGCTGTTCTAATTCACGACACTAGCATTTTCATTGTTTTCTGCTTTGCATCCTAAAGGCAGGCTTACACCAGGCAATTATGAATGGCTCCTCTGAACAAATAATTGAAATTCGCTAGTTGTGTGACATGGTTAAACAATGTCAGGATTGGAGATGAGAGGTCAAATATATTCCCATTGGTACCACTGAAGTTACAGGCTACTCTTTTCACTTGCCTTGAAGGATGAGTATTTGTAATCATTTGTTTTAACACCAGTTAATCAGGTAAGCTGCATGATACAAAGAACAAACACGAAAATAATATTTTGTATTTGCCTTCAATCCAGAACAATTGTCTTGAGTGAAAATAACAAAACCTGAGAAGGTGATATGGAAGAATGCTTTGCAGCATCTCTCTATGTGATGAGAATTAAACTGGTAAAGATACACAACATTTACAGAAACCTCCTCCTGAAACTGTGGTAAGGAGATAGCTGTAAAAACAGCAATTGATTCTATGTGCAAACACGACCGTTGAATAATTCCACCAAGTTATTGGTGGAGCAATGGCTCTGTAATTGAATATTTTTCCTTTACGTAAAAAAGAAATTGAAACACCCGAGGGATTGATATTTAATTTCAGCATTGTTTACCTTGTAAAGCCAATAATTTAGTCTTTCATGATTATCCACAAAGAAATTACCCACATTATTTTCTAGTGAATTTTGTTATGTAGGAATTTTGTGCCAAAGTTCATCAAAACAGTAGAATTATGTACATATCCTAAGAAAATCAAAACTCCGTGTGTGTGCGTGTGTGTGTGTGCATGTGGACAATAGAATTGTACTGCAGAAATACAAATAATGAGATAAAACACTTTATCATGGTGAAAGTTGAATAGAAAGGTGTTTTTGTTTCAAGGATTCACTAAAGAAATGGACTGACTGGAAGAAAAACAGGATAATGCAGAAGTAAAATATCCCTACCTTCCCAATTCAGAGATATTTATGCATAGTGATCATTGCCATGAACCAAAACCAGAGCAATTTGTTTTTCCACTTTCACCAAAATACAATATACAGGATAAAATTTACATATTGTTTGTCACCTTACCTAAAGCATTGTGCCTGTTTCACAAAATACACTTGGTCCAAAGCAAAGTAATGCTAATTCAAGCCATTCAAACCTCAAAACTCTCGTGTCTCCCACAACCCCCAAATCTTTTTATTTGCCTTTTGAAAATATGAAGTACCAAAGTTTAGTTCTTCTTTATAACAAAAAAGCTAAAACTTATTTCTCTTTGAAACACAATCTGATATGGATCATATTTATAATCACATTAATTAGAGAGAATAGAGTTCATAAATGTACCTATTAAAATTATTGGAATTTTGTACTACTGCTCCCATTACCACTTCTCACCATTGCAGTCCCAAAACTCTATTTTAATTACATGTTTAAACATCATGTAGACTTAAGCTATTACACATTATTTCCCATTTTACCATGCCTTTTATGATTATTAAAGTTTATTTCAAGAGATATGTCCTTTTTTTTTTCTGCTTTCTAGTGTGAGGTTAACATGAGTTATACTCTAATTTATGTTTATTAGTGGGTTATAATTCTGACTGCATCTCCATGAGAAACATTACATATTTCCACAACTACCTTCCTGATGATCATAAAACAAATACTGAACAATGAGAAAGACCTAAAAAATATCCCCACACCCCTCCAACCAAATTAAAAAAAAACCCCCCCAAAAAAAAAACCAAACCAAAAAACAACCAACCAACCAACCAACCAACCAAACACCCCCCCGCCACCTCCGCTCTAAAATTGAGGAATGGCTGTCTAAACACAACCTAGATTCTACAGTGTCACTTTCTGTAATTTTTTTGCTGCTGTGGTTTGATATTGGAGCACTATCCCATCTGTGCCAGTCTAAGCCAGTGACTTTTGGAACAGAAGGTTAAAAATATTCCCTACAATAGTCAGAATAAATTAAACTCTGGGCAAGGAAATGTCACATCTCTGCTGTTGTTACCATCAACATTAGTCCCAGTGACCTCACCTGGAGCTGGATCAGTCTCTAGTTTTGGTGAAAAACTAGACCTGCCAGTTCTACATGCAGAGTTGCTCATATGTTCTGCATTTCTGGAGCACAGTCACAATTGCCTACGGATTGACCATATTTAAGTAGATTTGCCACTCAGAATAAGGAGTAGAACTATCCTTTCTCAGTAGGTACAGAAAAACATTAGCATCAGCATTATACTAGTTCATTAGACTACCCAACATCATGTTAAGAAAACAATATAAATATAGTATATAGTGATGTGGTTTATTTAATTGTAATTTATGTGATTTCATGAGAGAATTTGATCAGATATAGTAGAATCAGAATTTCTGCAGGTACCATAACACTACAATACCTTGTGCTGCTAGTGACTGGAAACCACTTCACAGTGGTTTAAAGTTTGCGCTCTGTCACACATGGATGGCAGTCCAGGGAATGGTAGAATGGATGGCTGACAATTTCCTGCCTGCTGAATTTTCCTCTGAGTAGAGCAGCAAAACTGGCAACTGCTAGTGCCTCCACAGACTGCCTCCTTTCCCTCCTAATGGGTAAAACTGCCACTTTTCTCTTGGCCTCAACAAGGTTATTTGTTTCTGTCCTGCAGCGGTGCGTACATGGCCACTGAGGCAAAGTCCGGCTAGCTGATGGTCTGTGGCCAACACCCCAGCTGCATAGAAAGCCAACCCCCTTTGGCGTCTTGGCCTCAGGCTGGGCTGGATTGCGGACTGGAACTCACGGCGCTGATGGGACGAGAGAAGGAGTCGGACACCTTGCTGGGGGTGAAGGTCGGTTTATTCGATGACACAAGAGCACCAACCAGGAAGGACACCAACCAGCAAAATGGCCCCGAGGGCTGGGAGAGACAGGGTTTTAAAGACAGGGGGTGGATAAGGGAGGGATTCACAGCAGACCAATAGGGAAAGGTATAGGGAGGAACTTAACATGATGGGCATACAGAAACATCCAATAAATACAGAGTAAAGGAGGGGCCCCGGGACCACAGCCAACCACAACCCCCAGAGAGAAGAAGGTTCTCGAAAACTAGGAGGAGTGGGGGGTGATTGACTGGGCCCAGGGAGGAGAAAAAGTTTACTTATAAGGAGAAATAAGGGAGAAGAAATTACATAACTTAACTGACTGACAAAACTAGAGGCAGGGGTAACCATAGCAACAAAACTGTCAGGAGGGCTATGGTGGGAAAACTGGGGAGGGCAGAACCATTTTACATTGGAAAGGGGGGAAACAATACACAAAATGGGGGAGCAATACAAAAAACTTAATGACACACTACAACATCTCCCCGTTTTTTACCAAATAAAATTAAATGAACAGAAAGGTCCATATAAACTTAAAACACAGGGACCCGCGGTTGGTCTGGCCAAGCCTCGCCTTCCTCGAGCTGGAGTCTGCCCGCCCATGGATGGTCGAGGGGCGGTGCGGTTGCCCCCTCCTCATCCGCAGCTTCTCCGGCCTCCGAGGAGAGGTCTTCCAGCTCAATAGGCTCATCTAGTGGAATGGTTGCATGGTTCACCTTTGGCGAGGCTGTCTTGGCCATCAGTCTTTTCACCAAACCGCGGATCAAGGCAGCAAAAACTAAGAGTATAATTAAACTTACAACAACCTTACATACAGATTCTACAACAGAACTGGCCCACCCGCTAAGGCCCCAACCCTTAAAGATGTCCCCCAGCCAGTCAGATGTTTCAAGCTTCACTTGATGGAGAAGGTCTTGTAGACGTTTGATGGAGTGTCTGGCATCCTCGGCTCTTGAGGACAGGTTCAAGCAGCAGAGGCCCTCAAACTCCTCACAATGATGGTGGTGGAGCAGCAATAGAAAGTCTATTGCTGCCCTGTTTTGGAGCGTCGCCTTCCTTGTTATTTCCTCGTCTGTGAGGAGGTCGTATAGTGCAGCTGAAGTAAGATTGGCTTGTTTAGCCACCCAACACTCCAGGCGGCCCAATTTACCTAGAGATTTCGCCACTGATACCCACGGCAATAAAATGGTAAAAGCGACAGATTTTGAATGAGACCAATTGGTAATTTCGTCATCACAATCCTCAGTGAGATCTTTAAGATCCCTTTTAGCTCTGGCCAATTCAGATGTGATATTAGTCCTCTTCCAATCAACAATTTGGGTAATGTTGGGAGTAAACAGCGTCAGCCTGCCGAAAGTGCACGGCCCTCCGACCAGACCAGAGGGGATGCCTGCCCACGCTCGGTCGCCGCAAATCAAAAACACTCCCCTGGGAAGGGCGTAAGGGGTCCGTCCAGTAGTGGTGGGGCCACTGATCTTCAGCACCACCCAACACCACTGGTTTGCTTGATATTCTTTTCTGGTCTGCTGGACCACCTCACTGCCCTTCTCTATAGGGGTAATGGTATAATCAAATTGAAAACAAACAGAAGAATTGGCGGAACCGAGAAGATGTAACTCTGTGGGCTCGGAGGGTGCAGGATCCAGCCTGACCACTCCCTCTCTCCAGGCATTAGTGGAGTCAAAACTGGGGAGTATGGTGAGGCTCCTGGCCAAAATAGGGGAAAGGGCAGACTGGAAAGCGGATGGGAACTCGCCTGGAGAGAAAGGGATCCCCACAAGGCAAGACGACATCGGGTCCTCTGCTGCGCCGGTGTCAAGGCAGATATGGTCTTGTCCCAGTGATTGAGCCAAGGCACGCCAGACATTGACCTTTGGCTGGGGGATGACCCACGGCTCTGAAGATGGTAGAAGGAGTCCGCAGGTCGTCAATATTGTCAGTAGCAGGCCAGGGTTGGGAGCCCATGATGACAGTGCGGGGGCCATTCGGGGAGAGGTAACTGAAACAAAAGAAATTGGTAAAAGTATTAAGAATTCACACAAATGGTTCTGCCCCAAACAACCAACTTAAGTTTGACATTAGTGGAGAGAGAACTGGAGCGGGGGAGTAGAATGGAGTCTGCCACAAAAAGTCGAGAGGTGGAGGGGAAGAAGGAGGAGAGGGCTCCTCAGGCACGGTAGGGAATTCTGGAGAGAAAGATGGAGTTCGGTAAAAGGGCTTCCTCCGCCGCCGCCAACACGCTTGCTGAACCTGTGGTATCGCCTCCTGCTTTGTCCTCTGCTTCGGGATGAAGGGCCTGACCCACTTTGATGGTATCCAGCGGGGGCCTGAGGGAGTGGACACGCAAGCGTATCCCCTCCCCCAGGTCACCAGGTCAAAAGGCCCCTCCGTCTGCCAGGTCTCTGAATCCTTGACAAGAACCGGAGGCCTGGCTTTAGGCTGCAGCTGCTGGTGGTTGCCGAAATGTCGGACCACTGGAGGGTTTTGGTTGTCGAATGAGCAGTTTAAAAAGTTAAGAGTGTAGAGTGCTCTCGACAACCGGACGTGGGGGGTCTCCACCTTCACTGCCGCTTGCTGACGGGATAAGATCTTCTTAAGGCTCTGGTGGGCCCTCTCCACCATGGCTTGGCCTGTCGGGGAATAGGGGATGCCGGTCTTATGCACTATTCCCCATTGCTGCAGGAAGCTCCGCAGCTCCTTGGATATGTATGCTGGGGCATTATCGGTTTTTATGACCCTAGGGATGCCCAAGACAGCGAATGCCTGAAGCAAATGCTTCTGGACATCCGCGGCCTTTTCCCCTGTGTGGGCAGAAGCATAGATAGCCCCGGAGAAAGTGTCCACTGAGACACAGACATAACACAATCAACCAAAAGACGGGATATGTGTTACGTCCATCTGCCACACCTCACAGCTCGCCAAACCTCGGGGGTTAGCCCCCGAGGCTATGGCAGGTATCTGATCTTTTTGGCATTGGGGACATGTGGCCACTATTGCCTTGGCCTGTTCCTGCGTTAAATTAAATTGCCGAACCAGGCCATGCGCGTTCTGGTGGAAGAGTTGGTGGCTGATCTTAGCCTGGCCGAACACATCTGGGAGTGGGCCCTGCATGACAGCAGCCGCGGCCAAAGAATCGGCACATTGGTTGCCTTCAGCTATAAACCCAGGCAGATCAGTGTGCGATCTCACATGCATTACATAAAAGGGGTGCTCGCGATGGGAGACTAGATCAACGAGCCTATTAAGTAACTCAAATAATTTTTTATTGGTGACCTCTTGTAGAACTGCGGATTCAGCTCTGGACACTACAGCAGCAACATAAGTGGAATCTGTGACCAAATTGAAAGGTCCTGGGAATCTCTGGAATGCCCTGCTGACTGCGTCCAACTCAGCAATTTGTGGAGAACCCTCCACAATAGCAACATTGGTCTCCCACTGCTGAGTCTGAGGATCCTTCCAAGTCATCACTGACTTGTGGGATGCTCCAGACGCATCTGTAAAAACTGTCACAGCATCCAGTGGCTCCCTGCTCTGGACCTTTTTCAGAGACAATTTAAACTCCGAATTAAATAATTTGTGGGCCGGCCGATCTACCGCAATGCGCCCAAGTGTAACTGTCCAATGCAAACTGAAGATCTTCATTAGTTTGCAGCAGTTCCTCAAAGGTCTTCAATTTCAACTGGCCCGATTCCAATTTAATTGGGATATGAATGCATGCAAAATCACATCCTGCCAGTTCCCTGATCCTTGATCTTGCTTTGAGGATCAGCTCGGCTACCAACTCCTGTGGCCTTGTCATCCTTTTGGACCGGTGGTGACTCAGAAAGACCCACTCTATGATTAAGAGTTTATCTCCTGAGCCTTGGTCCTTTAAACTTTCGTCCCACTGATGGATGATGCCATGGAGGTGTGGCAACTTTCCCAGCACAATGAATTTGAAAGGCAGGCCCGGATGGTAACGATGGGCCTGCCTGGCCGAAATGCCTTTTTGGATTTTCTCCAAAGCTACCTGTGCCTCTGGGGTAAGAGCCCTAGGGGAACTAAGCCCCTCTCCCCCTTTCAACAAATTGAAAAGGGGGGCCAGGTCCTCGGTAGAAATGCCCAGCCAGGGTCTCACCCAATTTAAGGACCCACACAGTTGGTGGACATCCGCTAGGGTCTGGACTTTAGTCCGAATAGCCAATTTTTGCGGAACAATGGTCCGCTTCGTAATTTCAAGGCCCAGGTACTTCCAGGACGGCATCCATTGAATCTTTTCCTGCTGGAGCTCGAACCCTGCAGCAACCAACGCATTGGTTGTCAGGTCAAGCGCATGGGCAAGTAGACCGTGATCGGGTGCACACACGAGGATGTCGTCCATATAGTGGTAAATCACGACGGCATCCCCGAGGGCTGTACATATAGGGGACAACAGCGAAGCAACGTACCACTGGCAGATCACCGGGCTGTTCTTCATTCCTTGCGGAAGAACCCGCCAGTGGTAGCGCTTGGCTGGGGACTCACGGTTGATGGATGGAACCGTGAATGCAAAACGCGGGGCATCGTCAGGGTGAAGAGGAATTTGGAAAAAGCAATCTTTTATGTCTATTACAGCCAGATTCCAATTTCGGGGGAGCATTGCTGGGGAGGGCATCCCTGGCTGAAGAGGACCCATATCAATTATTAACTCATTAATTTGGCGGAGGTTGGTCAGGAGCCGCCACTTGTCCTTATTAGGCTTCTTGATGACGAACACTGGGGAGTTCCAAGGTGACATGGTCTCCACCAGGTTGCCTTTTAGTAGCTGCTCCTGAACGAGCTCGTTGAGCGCCTTTAATTTTTGTTTGTTGAGTGGCCACTGTAAGACCTGTACTGGTTTATCTGACAGCCAATTCAGCTTCCAGGTCTGGCGCTCCTCAGTGGCCACCGCCCGAAAAACCTGGGGAGCCTCTGGAAAGTCAATTCTGGCTCCCCACTGGGCTAACAGGTCTCTTCCCCAGAGAGGCTCGGTGTAATCTAAAACAAACGGGCGTATAGAAGCCAATTGCCTGTCAGGCCCCTTGATTTGTACAATGCTCCTTGATTGTTTGGCCAATTGAAGCCCTCCAACACCTTGAATCGTGCCGGCAGCGTTTTGCAAGTCCCAATGTGACGGCCACTCCTGAGAGGGAATGATCGTCACATCTGCCCCCGTGTCCAATAGACCCCTCATGATCTTTCGGTCCCCGCCCAACGAAAGCTGGCAAGTCAGGCAGGACTTCTCCCTCCCCACTACCTGCGCCCAGGCCACTGTCGGAGGCGATGTCTGCTCTGGGGACTTCTTCCACTGATCTTCCTGTGGAACCGGAATGGCCTGGGCGATAACCTGTCCTTTGGGGAGGAAGAGTGGGGGTCGGACACAGTACAGCCCTACCGCGAAACGGTCCCGGTCGGTAGTAACCAAACCCGGGACGATGTAAATGTCTCGTGGTGTGTGCTTTGTGTCCCCGACGATGGTCCACCTGCAACGTCCTAATTTCCTCCAGCGACCCGGATGTTGCAGGTCGACAGAGACCAGCTGTAAATTACTATTAGGGAGATGGAGGTCCCTAGTGAGCTGCAGCCTGTAAGGGGAAACAGAGGACATGGTGTTAATAGCAGGTTTGGGCTGAATACCACAGGTTTAGTTTGTCAAGTCTGATAAAAAGGTCAAATCAGGCAATGCATGCGGCGGTTCTCCCATCTCTCCTCCCTCCCCGCTGGATTTTTTGTTGCCCACCACACTTCTGTCGTCGCGCAGGGAGGGGCTGTGCTCATGGTCTAGTTTTTTTGAGTCTTCTTTTCATTCTCCTCCCCCTTCCTCCTATATTCCAGGTAGTCTAAACGCATGGGGCATTGGGGCATCCAATGCCCTGTTTTGCCACATAAGTGGCAGGGGTGGGTGGCCGCTGATCTTCTGCCGGACCCTGGTGTTGATGGTCCGGCGACAGGGGCAGCTTCTACTTCGTAGAATTCTGGCTCATGCCATTCGGCAAGAGCCACTGATGTTCTTTTGGGGCGAGCTGTTAAAGAGACCCTACTAACTACGGCCTCTATCATGGCCTCCACCGTTGGCCGGGGACTTCGAGGGAGAGTCTTTATAGCCTTTCTACACTCCGCGTTGGCGTTGTTATATACCATACGCCGGAGCAGATCCTCCCTCTCACTGTCCCCGGTCACCTGCGCCTCCACATATCGATAGAGGCGCTCGATGAAGGCCATGTATGGCTCCTGCGCCCCTTGCCGGATCTCATCATCCTCCCATTGGGAGGTCACCACAGTCAGCTTGTAGAAAGCCTGCTCAGCCACCCTGGCGGTCTCTACAAGCTGCGGTGGGAATAATGCCTTGGCCTGAGCTGCCCCCTCTGCCCACTGTCCCTCGCCCATCAGATGATCCTGGGAAACTACCAGACCATCCGCGTCGTGAGACGTTGAAGGACTCCCCCAAAGAATTGGGAGAACCTCCAAGATCTCCCTCCTCCATTCCCCCACCCAGACCCTAAACTCCATGGGTCTAGTAAGGCTGGAGAAGAGGGCCCTCAGGTCCGCTGGCACCAGATCTCCCTGTGCAAGGGCATTACGGAGCATCCCCCGGAAGTACTCTGACTCCTGGGAGTAATCCTTCTGCGCCTTGCACAGTTCCTTAATCCTGGCCTGTGCTAAAGGCACCCACTGGGCCTGGGGGCTCCCCTCCCCGCTCAGGTGGTACGTGACTGGGGCGGCTTCCAATATAGGTGCCTGCCCCGGCTTCCGGTCCTCCACCCACCCCCCCCCCCGGCACACCAGGCGTGGGAACCGGAAGGAGGAGCGTGGGAACCGGAACAGGAGGAGGTTGAGGCGGGGTCTGGTAGAGAGGTGGGACGAGGATGTGGGCACGGCACACCACCCCACTCTGACCCCTGGGTGGTATTCGGAGGCGGAGCAACATTCAAAGGAGGAGCAAAGGAGGAGTCAACCAGGGGCGGAACTGTGGGCGGAGTAGGGGGAGGAGTTTTGGGAGGAGCCGAGGGCGGAGGACAGGGTGGGTAAGAGGGAGGAGCTAAGGGAGGGGCAACGGAAATCGGAGGAGGGGCAACAGGAGGAAGGGTTGGGTCAGGGGAAAGGAAGGGGTTGGGTCTAGGGAGAAAGGGATTAGGGGGAGAAGAAGGTGCCCTGGCGGGAACAGCCACGTGTTCTCTGCCATTTTGAACTCCATAGGAGCCATTTTGCGTGTCATCGACAAACCGGACAACCTTGGGAGAAACAACTGGGGACTTAGGGACAGGGAAGGAGGGAGCGGAAAGAGAACTCCAAGGGGCCTGGCCAGGGTCCCCTGAAGGGGGAGGCCGAGCAGGTCGAGGGGGAGCAGGGGCAGGATGGACCCCCTGCTTCTTGTCGGCCTTTAGGATCCCCCTCGAGGGCTCCTGATTACGGGTAGAGGGTAAGGACGGAGGGGTAGGGGTAACCGAACTGGGAGAACCAGGGACTAAACTAGAACTTGAGGGACTTTTCTTCAATCCCCCTGACGGACAAAGTGCAGCGTGCACTCTGCGCACCCAGTATGCCACGGTTGCCAGACTGGTTTCCCCAGAGTCAATGGCATTATCTAATTTGGCCACAACGGCTGCCCAAAACCGTGGCTCCTTAACAATCTCTGGGGAAACCTCAGGGAATTGAGAAAAGACCCATTTAGTCAACAACTTCAAATCTTTCTTGGGGGCTTGGTGACCACCCCCAAGCAACAAACCTTTAACAATATTATAAACTCCTTTTTGGGTTTTTCCTAAGCCAGCACCCATGGCTCCTTCTAAGTCAGAAAACCTGCCTTAGAAAGGGAAAAACCACCGATGTTCTGCCACCCACTTGGAAAGTAAAAAAAAGCTAAAACACTGAAATGCCCACTGCCGGCCCCTGCTCCCCCCACTGTCCCGAAGTCTGGGGGTTCAATGAGAGGAAAAGAAGGATTTTGGGCGGTGGGTCCGGGCCCCAAGTCTGAGGAAGCCGGCCCCACAGGAGAGGAAAAATAAAAAACGTGAGGGGTGAGGACTGTCCCCAAGTCTGGGGTTTCAGCCCTCAAGGGTAAAAGGCAGGGAGTCGGTCCCCAGGGCAGGGCATGAACTCCTTGGGAGGGTTAAAAAGACAGGGGGGAAGCCCGGAGAGTCCCCAGGTCAGGGCCCGGACTTACCTGTCCAGCGGCGACGGAAAATAAAGTCCAGGCGGGGGTCCTCGTCCCAGAGGTCCTCCTCAATGGGTGCAGGGAGTTGCGACCTCGATCCCCAGGGAGCGCCGCCCCTAAAACGGAGCCTGCTACAACCTGGGGTAGCTGGACGGCCAAAGGAAAATTTGTATTTCCAATCCGCGGGGTCCGGTGGTCAACTGTCCAGAAGTCCACTTTTGGGCCCCACGTTGGGCGACAGCTGCAGCGGTGTGTACGTGGCCACTGAGGCAAAGTCCGGCTAGCTGATGGTCTGTGGCCGACACCCCAGCTGCATAGAAAGCCAACCCCCTTTGGCGTCTTGGCCTCAGGCTGGGCTGGATTGCGGACTGGAACTCACGGCGCTGATGGGACGAGAGAAGGAGTCGGACACCTTGCTGGGGGTGAAGGTCGGTTTATTCGATGACACAAGAGCACCAACCAGGAAGGACACCAACCAGCAAAATGGCCCCGAGGGCTGGGAGAGACAGGGTTTTAAAGACAGGGGGTGGATAAGGGAGGGATTCACAGCAGACCAATAGGGAAAGGTATAGGGAGGATCTTAACATGATGGGCATACAGAAACATCCAATAAATACAGAGTAAAGGAAGGGCCCCGGGACCACAGCCAACCACAACCCCCAGAGAGAAGAAGGTTCTCGAAAACTAGGAGGAGTGGGGGGTGATTGACTGGGCCCAGGGAGGAGAAAAAGTTTACTTATAAGGAGAAATAAGGGAGGAGAAATTACATAACTTAACTGACTGACAAAACTAGAGGCAGGGGTAACCATAGCAACAAAACTGTCAGGAGGGCTATGGCGGGAAAACTGGGGAGGGCAGAACCATTTTACATTGGAAAGGGGGGAAACAATACACAAAATGGGGGAGCAATACAAAAAACTTAATGACACACTACAACACTGTCCCATACCCTGGCTGCTAGGAGATGTTGTTAACAATACAATCCAGTTTGGATATCTTTTGTCTAGTGGGGAACAGGTTTTGGGCTACAGTTTCTATGCACAATAAAATAAGAGTCCTTAAAGATGGAAAGTGTTAGGACTGAGCACTTTGCTGTGTCTCTTCATCTGGTTGGCTTAGCTCCTGGGCAACAGTATTTTAGTCACCTAGGGAACATCTCAGTGCTATGTGTAGCAGGGGACAGCTAATTAATAGCATACTCCATGAAGAAGAGATATTTCACTCACCTTAAACAGGAATGAAGCCATGTCTCATGCAGCCTGAGTGAATGCTGTATCATGGAGCCTCTGGAAACCAGGATGGAAACCTTCTAGCCACAAAATAAAGAAATTGAGTTTGACACTCAGTCAACACTGGCTATGTTAGGTATCTTACTGAAGGACTTTGATGTATCCCATTAAAAATCAAGTATTTTCTGTGGGGATTACAGACAGCTAAATCAGGAGCTCTGGATTCTGCCACCTGACCCAGGCATACACATTTTCCTGTGAAGCTAATCCTACCTATAGGATTATTATTAGAATTACTATTATTATTATTATAAATACTTATACCTTGTCATACTTTGCTCCATGCTCTTTTTCTTTCAGCATACACAGAATTAAATAAAGAGATGTAGAGATAAGTCATAATACCAGTAAATACTTGAGCAGAAAATCAGTAGCCCTATTTGGGTCAGTATTGAAAAGTTAGGCTGCAGTTTTTCAGTCGTATTTTTCATATTTTTCTCCCTTTGTGCTACTTATTTATGACCTGAAAAATCATCGACATCCAAGTCTAAGTATACCAGTGGAGCACAGAGGAATTATCACTTCCAACAGTTCTGCCGACACAACAACACTCACCTCTGCAGCTATAGCTGCTGGAATCTCCTTTTGGACTCATTTATTTTATTCTATTCTGTTACACAGCAGGTTAGTACTAGGTCAGTAAGGGTAATCTAGACTTTTCACAACATTGATTCATGATCTTTTAAAGCCATTTATTTGAAAACAAAATATGGTACACAGTGTCAATTATGAAAATGAACACAGATCTTAGACGGCAGCTTATGCCTATCTTACACAGTTGTAAGTAGTTAAAGTAAATGTTGTCAGGGGAGAATTTGACCCCAGGAAAATTATTTCTGACTTGCAATCATCCTTAGGATTGCATATTTTCTGAACTGCCCATGACTAACATTACAGTCAGAGTTATTTTATATAATTTATTACAAAGGAGAGATCAGACATCTTACAAACAAAATAAAGGTGCATGCACTAATTTATTTATCTGTTGAAAATGCTTCTTAGTGTAATGTTCATCATATTTCCATAAAAGCAGAGTGGTGATGATGTGATTAGATAGTTAAATTATTTTGTCATTAAAATGATTTTATGAATAGGATGAATAATGTCAACTGGATACCTGCGATAGCCTTGATCTGAAGACTCTGGTACCTACATACAGAGATCAGAACGGGAATAATATATGTCAAAAAAGTAAAATTAAAACTGATTGAAAACTGCCATAAACCAAATTTGCCAAAGGGAGTTTTATAAATGTGGGTAAGGTAGAGTTTTCACAGGCAGGGCTATATACTAGTGACCAGAAATAATTGAGAAGTTGAAATCCAATTCATATCTACGCTTGTGAGCACTGGCAGAGTAGAAACAAATGGGAATACTGCTGGGATAAGAGTAAGCAAAGAAAGGTTTGAGATTTGATATAATGGGAAAACAAAGAGGGAAGGAAGAAAAGAAAGAAAGGAAAGAAAGAAAAAGAAAAAGAGAGATGGATACTGAAAATACTGTGATAGAGAATGACAAGAGTTAGACAAGATCTGGAAAGGAGTTTCAAAGCCAGCAAAACACAGAAATCATTGGTCAAACCGAGGGTGTCTTCATGGGATTAACTGCTGGGACAGTCATAGCTATACAATTAAGCCTTCAGTAGACTTAGATCAGTACCCATTTTAAGTAAGACATCATAAATTTGATAGAGGGTGCTTTTCAAAAGGGCAGACTCACGAAGTCAGTAGTGGAGACTGCTGAAAGACGTAATGTTCATGTACATCACAAGCTCTTAAACATATGACCCCAAATACCTATGGGGAGTCATAATTAAAATGTAGTCTTTCAAATTGTTCACTCATACAGACTACTTTGGCTTCACAGATTTATGCATTGATGAGATACCTATGTTTCTAGTTATAGTAGGGATCTGTAGTGGAACAAGATGGTTTTCAAATGGTCCCTTTTAAAAGGGAAATTCTTCCCTTTTAGGAAAAAAAAAAAAAAAACAGAGCAGAGAATGATTCAAAGGACTTCAGAAGATTTTGGTCCCAAACACAGTTCAGACATGTTGAACTGAACTCACAACATTTTGGTGTTGAAGAGTGCATCACAAAACCAATAAAGCACAGCACAAATACTTGTGACTAAGAAAGTTTTCCCAATGTAGATAAATTTAGGTAATTTTCAATTGGATAGATCAAATCCCTATTTTCAAATACTGATATGAAAAGGACATTCCAGTTAAAGAGAATATACAGTATCAACTCACTATTTAATGACATCTTAAGAATTATTAGAAGCTACATAAAAAAGAAGTTGCAGATCCCAATTCCCCTTAGTGTTAGAGTATGGGTCTTAGAGAGGTTCTACAAGACTGTGTTTTAATTTTCATATTGCTGTTGGCTTATATAAGTCCATTGGGGAAGTAGATGAAACTTTTTTTGTTTTTTGTTTCCAAATGATCCCATATGTTGATTTTTATAGGAATAGCAAAACAATTTGTTTTGAAACTCTGCAAGAGAAAAGAAAGTTTTGTGTGAGCAATGGAAGCACTAAAGCTGGGACACTATAGATTTACTTCCTACATTCTCTAGAACCCATGACTCATATGTGTACTCAAACCATGCAGTCCTTTCAGCTTCGTGTTTAATGAAAGCCAAAGAAATTTCAGGTTTTTTTAGACTTATAATTCTCTGGAAAGGTAGAGGCTTGAAGGGAAGAGGAATTACAGATGTAGAGTCTGATTGCACAATTTTTAAGGTATTTTATGAAGGAAATTAGAGAATAAAATGATAACATTAATGTAACCAGTACCATACAGACAAAGACAGCATGGGAACTATTTTAGATTGAACTATTAGGTCATAAGTGGATGAGACTTTATTGATTCCATATATAGTTAAATACTGGAAATTGTGGACCAATTATTACTGACAGGCTCTTAGAAACACAAACTAATTAAAAAATACTCCCCATTCATCAGTTCATGGACACATACACACAGAGAAAAAAACCCCACAGAACTGAGAGATTAAAACTTGATTACAGTTGAAGTACAATTTTCACTGATGTTTATGAGTTCTTTGGCTAAATAAAATCAATTTAAATTAGACAATCTAGTAAGTCTTACTTGGAGTAAATCTTAGAGACAAAGAGTAGATTATCTTTCTTTAAATTGATAACAAATAGTAGCTACTGAATTTGAAAAAGAGTAAAAGAGCTGTTGAGACATTTAATCTTGAACATAGGATCCTGCTTCTAAGAAGAACAAGAGATTGTATAACATACCATGAATAAATGCATTTTTAAAAACTATTGAAAGATTGACAGTAGTTCTTATAAAAACCGATAAATATGAATGTGAAAATGAATAAAATATAAGGTCATCAGCAGCTTACCCTATTTTATGAACTTTGATCATATAATAGGGTTTGCATTTGTTTCTCAGATCTGAATGGAGATGGAATTCAAGATAAGATATTAATCATAATTAAACTGACTATAACAGGTCTATGCCAGAAAATTCTTAACGACAACAAAGAATGCTTAGCCATAATGAACTGCTTCATTCATTAATTTCCTCATTAAGGAGGCCTCCACTTAATAAGTTCAGTAAAAAGTTGATATAATATTGTATTTGTATTCTCTTTTTTATCAATTTCCACTTTGGTGGTTTATTATTTGTAAGATGAAATAAATAATTTAAAACATGTAATTGCTTGTATATATTCATATAGTAATTCCCTAAGCAATGCTGTGTTTATAAGTTGTCAGTGTGCATATTAATTTGTCATACCCACCAATCTCATGTTCATTTATTTACTACTACTCATTGAGAAATAGATTAAAAAGGACATGCTGCCCCTTCTTCGAAAGTTTTAATAAGGCCAAGTAGGCCAAACAGCATATTCCAATCGAATCCTGCTGGTTGCCAGGACTTGAAAATTACTCATTACTCTTCTCCATTATTTAATATGTTTGTATGCATGATTATTTATGAATATATGTTAAGTGTCAGATAAAATAACACTTTATTATTTGGATATTAGAATGTATTAATTGTTCAGTATGTAGAGGCTCATAGGAACTTGTTGAATACCATTAATTAACTGAAATGTGTGTCATATTGATAAAAATTGGTGATAGCCCTGTGTAGAATAAGCAAAGAACGAACTTTTCCTTATTCTTCTCTTCACTCCTTCCTACCACCAAATCAGGCCCTCATAAACACCTATATGACCACTACTCAGAGAATTCAGGAGCCAAGCTTCTGTTTTCCAGAAAAATAGCAGCACACACACTGCACATAAGCAAGTGAAAAAGCATACTGTTCTCATCTCCACCAAAACCTAGCAGAATCAAAGAATCATTAAGGCAGAGAAGGACTTCTTAAGGTCATCTCTTGGAACGCACTGCTCAGCTAGTGCTACCAAACTGGGTTTTGAGTATCTTCATAGAAGAAAATTGCACAGCCTCTCAGGGCAAACTGTGCTGGTGTTTGGCCATCCTCACAATATAAAAATATTTTTATGTTAGAAAAAATGTAATGGTTTTTTAATTTGTGCCTATAGTTTTTTGTTTTGCATCAGGCAGCATTAAAGGAGCCTATCTCCTTCTTTTTTCATTCTCTCTCATATGCGATTTATACACATGTTTAAGATCTCCCTGAGCCAATATCTCCAGGGTGGTCACTTCTAGCTCTCTCACTCTCTCCTCACATGACAGATGCTTCAGTCCCTTTATCACCTTCTACACCCTGCACCAGGCTTACCCCAGTATGTTTGTATCTCTTCACCCAGAACTACAGATGTGCCTCACCAGTGCTTACCAGAGAGGAAGGATCACTTCGCTCAATCTGCTGACAACAGTTGGCATATTGCAGCTCCAGAGGCTGTTTGATCATCTTCAACGCGGTGTCCACTGTCCCTCAGGTTGTTCTCTGCAATGATACTTTGCAGCTGAACAGCCCCCAGAATGTCCTGGTGCATCTTTCTCAAGAGACAAATCTTTCTCTTACTCCCTTTTGCACATCAGGAGATGATTCCCAGCCCAATTTTCCAGCATGGCAAAGTCCCTCTGATGTTTATGCTAATTGTCCCAGTTTTGCTTCCTCTGCAAACTTCCTGAAGGTGCACTCTGTCTCAATGTCCAGGCCATGGATGACATGTGAAACAGTACTGGCCCCAGTGTTTATCACTGTATAAACCACTAGTGATCACAATACTTTGGGCCTGGCCATTCACCCTGTTTCCAATCTGTTTCACTCTCCCTTCATTTACCAAGGTAGTCGCCTCATTGCAGAAGTATTACAGGTTTCACCAGACCTTGAAAGGGTAGCCAAGATGTGAGATAACTCTCTGCTTCTTTTAGCACTAGCAGCAGGAAAAAAAATGATAGCAAAAAAATGGTGTCATTGCAATCCTTGCATACGTCTTTTGTTTACAATTTCTCTGTCTAAGACTAGGGAAGAAGAATTGAGGATTTAATTGCAAAATCGTGTAATTTAATAAGGCTAAGTATTAAAAAATAAGATGTCATGCAACAGATTTTCTCTGACAACATGAAATTCTAGGCCTAAATCCATATGCTCATGGAAATACGATTCTAGTGTACAGTGGAATATGAAGAAAACTATCTCCAGGATCCATTCAAGACCTTCATGACCAGCTCTCTTGCTGATGAACCATTAATTGTAAAAGATCTAACTGCATTTTCTTTGTTTGGCCAAAAGTCCCGCTGCTGGGAAGGATGCATTTCTGGGAACTGAAGAGGAAGATGGTGTATACCTAGAAGCTGCCTCAAAGCGGAAAATACTATAAAGCAGTGGACATTAAGTAATTTATGCAGTTAAAAGAAAAATATATGGAACTGACATTTAAATCTGAAATGCCTTTAAACTTTTCAATGCTTTATTATGTGCTTTATAACTATATAAATATATAGAAGTAATTATATGTTTAAATATTTTAATTTCATTTTCCAAATACTGTATCACTGAAATGGAAATTGATAAAAAAGAATAAAAAATACTATTAATTGCACGGTACTTTGGAAGAGCAAAGTGAAGGAGTTTCTACCCAGCACAGACTCTGATGAACCAACCTTAATGCAGCCAGTTACTTTAATATTTTACAGAATTCAAGAATTGAGTTTCATGAAAATTCTGTATGAAAGTCCTTTTGTCCTTATGTACTAAGCGACTCTTTCCTACACTTCTTTTTTATAATAAGACATGAAACAAATAACAGTAACAATGTTTATAAAGCAAAGTTTTCTATGAAAGGAAAACTGTCTCAAAACACAACCTTTGCAGAGATTAGTGGGTTTGTTGCCCTGAAGATAATTTAACAGTCTGAACTGCTTGTGAAAGAACATACTTGACTGGGATTCCTATTCAAATTCTTAATTGCTTTCACATACCTGAAAGAGGAACCTAGCAAACTGATTCTAACATCCTTAACTGACAACTAGATAAAAAGTAACACTGTCCTGCAGTTACAAATAAAAACACACAGATTATAAATATTTTGTGGTTTTTCTCTAAATTGCAGGTCACTGCAAAAAGATGTTGAGATAATAAATCTACCGAATAAACATATTCTCCTGGCACTCAGCAGGGGCTGGCTTGGGCTCATTTGTCACCAGTTCATTATCTTGTCTGCATTATTCAGTAGTCTGGTTCATGCTCAATGGGCTTCAAACAACTTTTAACAGCTAAAGTCTTCTTCAGTTTTGACTCTCTCTCTCACTTTATAAAACAAATTTGAAAGTTGCTCAAATTGCTACAGTGAATTAATGTCATGAATGCTGTAACTGAGTGTTACTTATTCACGTGGTATTGTGAATGTTCAACTTGGAATTAGCTAACATACGTGGCAAATTTCCAAAGTTTACATTTAAGCATTGTTAGATTCAGTTTCATACATGAATAGCAGTTGCTAATTCAAAAGACTTGTGCTGCGTCCTTTATACATATATATATGACTATTATTGTTTTAAAAATATAAAATATATATTACCTTATTTTATAAAGAATTATTTTATATACAAAGATCAACAACACATTGAAATAAAACTTTGAACAGCTAAATATTTATTTGCATATATTTATAATTTATTGACATGTAGCAGTACTAAATATCCTGAGAATTATGTATTCCCAAAATATGACTCGGACATATTTCAATTTTAGGGAGCCAAAGATATTTTTAATACCGTTTATTGGGCTTGCATGGCAAGGTTTTGATATCAGGGTGACAAACGTCATGAGTGAAGGTGCTAGAATGTTCCTCCATTCTTCCATGTCTGACTGAGCCAATGCCAGCTACAATAACTGACACAAGCCAAGGCAGAGACAATCAATGACGGTGCCAGTGCCTTTGAAATTACTTATTTAAGAAGTGAGAAAAAAAACCTGCTGCACAAAAGCAGCTGAAAGAGAGGAGTGAGAACATGTGAGAGAACAGCTCTGAAGACAACAAAGTCAGTGGAGAAGGAAGGGAAGGAGGAGCTGGGATTCCCCTGAAGCTTGTGATGAAAGCCAGAGTGAGGGATACTTGAAGATACTTGAAGAAGATACAAAGAGAATGGAGGAAAATCTTGGGGAGCCAGTAGCTGTGTGAGGACATGAATTTTTGTACAGTAAATGTAAATGACTGATGCTTTACAACAAAGCTTTGTTGGGATGTGGGCAACTGAAATGTATACAAAATTAAAAGTACGTGTTATTAAACAGATGAAAAAATAACACCAGGTTTTAACAAACATATGGACTGCAGACTAGAGATTTCTTCTTGCAATTGAAAAAAGCACAAAAAATGTGAATTTACATATAATGGTACTATTTATTAAAGTATACCTCTTCACTGAGATTAACTTTGTACCAAGAAAATACAGGAGAGTTTTAATACTGGCCAAAATGGCCTTTTAGGTTTTTGGCACTTTACACTCTGTGAAGACAAAAATCTATTATAGTCTTTTCCAGTAGGGCAGCTAGAGATGACAGATGTTCTTCAATGTCACCAGGATACATTTAATGGAACATCTGCACCTTAAAACATTTTTAAAATTTATTTTCAATGTATCATATCCTCAGGTGGTAAAACCTGTTTTCTGTGTAGATTTGAATAAGAGAAGCTGGGGTGCATTTGCTTATATCATTATTGCCCTACTGGTTAAGTAATCCAAAAAGCAATTGTCTTACTACAAAAGTAAATCACCCTCCAGAGGCCTTATATTCCACTGAGTACTAAGAAATTAATTTGAATGGGAATAGGAAAAACTGTGTAGGAGAGTAATAATGGAAATGATCGATAAGGTAAACCAAAAATAGAAGAGGCAGAACAATTAAACATTACTAGACATCAGAATTTATCATACATATAGTTAAAGAATCAATTGAGATGTCCTCATGCTTCACTGATTTGAATTCATTATTTGGTTAGGGTTTTTTTCTTATTAGAAAAAATATGCCTTCAAAATCAAGGTCTAACTTGTTTTAATTTCTGCAATTTTTTAGTTGCTCAGAAGCAAAACAGTGCTAGTGTAGATGTGGTATTTGTTGAGAAATACATGTTCTTATTTTAAAGGTTTGTAGAGAGGGAGACCGGAAACCATATCAGCTGTAAAGGGACTAATGTAATCACACAAAGAGTTATTAACTTTATGAACTAGGAATCTTGACACTACTTGACACTCATTCTCAATTACCTATATCTTATTCCACCAATTGATTGAACAGCACTAGAAAATATCTAAAGTAAATGAATGGATCTTATTAACCCAGCATGGCACAAGAAGCACGCTTCAAGAAATTGACCCTTTTCACCACCAAGGTGCTCAGAGTCCCACCCAATCTGGCCTTGAACACTGCCAGGGATTCGGCATTCACAGCTTTTCTGCACTACCTGTTCCAGTGCCTCCCCATCCTCACAGTAAAGAATTTCTTCCAATGTCTAACATAAACCTCCTTCAGCCCAAAGCCATTTTCTCTTGTCCTACTATTACATGCCCTTGAACAGAATCCCTCTCCTGCTTTCTTGCAGGCCCTCTTCAGGGACTGTAACGGTGCTATAAAGTCTCCTTGGAGTCTTCTCTTTGCCAGACTGAACAACCCCAGCTCTCTCAGCTTGTGGTCATGGGAGAGGCGTTCCAGCCCTGAAATCAATTTAATCGTCCTCCCCTGGACTTGTTCCAGCAGATCCATGTCTTCCCCAAGCTGGAGACCCCAGAGCTGGATGCAGCACTGCAGGTGAGGTCTCACCAGAGCAGAGCAGAGCAGAGCAGAGCAGAGCAGAGCAGAGCAAAGGGGCAGACTCCACTCTTATCCTGCTGTCCACACTGCCTTTGATGCAGCCCAGGATACAATTTGCTTCCTGGGCTGTGGGCACACAATGAACTGCTAGTCCACAAACACCCCCAAGTTTTTCTTCTCAGGGCTGCCCTCAATCCATTTCTCACTCAGACTGTACTTATGCTTGGGATTGCACCAACTCTGCTGCAAGACCTTGCACTTTACTTTGTTGAACTTAATGAGATTCGCATGGGCCCATCTCTGAAGCCTGTCACAGTCCCTCTGGATGGCGTTCCTTCCCTCCAGCATGTCAACCATACCACACAGCTTGGTGCTGTTGACAAACTTGTTGAGGGTGCACTTCATCACCCTATCTGTGTTGCCAAGAACAGTGCTGGTCACAATATGTGTTATGAAAGAACATATTGTTAGACCTGCATATTTAATGGGGATAGTGGATTTATTGTAGAATTGTTGTTACAGCATTGTTATATTAGGAAGTGAGAGAAGTTTCTCACAGTTTCACCAATCACACAGTAAACCAAAGAATCAAACCAACTAATTCAATGGACAAACCAATTAACTAGCAGAAAAAAAGTGTATGTCTAAATCTGATAACTTGTCTCTAAACCAGAAAGGTCTTGAAGGACCAAATAAAAAGGTTGTGGTACTTCCTCTACTGCATTTAATTTTGGAAATAAATCGTACCTACTTTACAGCATGACCTATCTTTTATATCAGATAGGTGTAATAACCTTTATTCTTTTTCAATCTTATAATATTGATGGGTGATACTGTCATTTAAGACATTTGAATATTTACGTTTTTCAAACCACTGTTTTTTAAATGTTTTTCTACCAGCTGGATGGCATTCTGATCCATCAGCAATTCTTGCTAACATTCCCCTGACCAGTGCAACACAGAATCTTTTTTACAGACATCTGTCCAACAAATATGGTCTCTTTTTTTTTTTTTTATTCCTATAATTTTAGTATGGCCACTTAGTTTACCTTGGAGTTCACAAGTTTTGTCCATTTTTCCCCCACTATTCTACCCACTCAAGAGAGAAAAAATAAAAAAAGATTTCACAGCTGTTCTGTTTAGAAGTGAAATTAATTCCTGAACATACTGATACTGCAATGTGCAAAAATACTACGTTTTTTCAGTTGAATTGTTGTATTTTGCTTTTATTTCCTTCCCTCACTGTATGCTTGTTGGACTACTAGCAGACACAGAAAACCAAGTCAAATGTCATGATTTAATAGGAAAAGAATATCAGGCAGCATCACTAAATCACTGAATAAACATCAATATATCACTATTCACTCATGGCTCACATGTATCTTGAACAGGAAAAGTGGAAAAACAAAATTAAGACACGGGCATAATCAAAGTTATGGGATGGTTTGTCTGAGGACAAAATACATGAAGATTCTTCACACTTAGGAAGGCCCAGATGAGACAAGATATGCAGCAGGCTTTTCAAAATGTAAGTGGTTTCCAGGTCACTTTTGATAATACTTAAACCTTACATCAAAATAGTTACACGCAATTCATTAAATTTAAGTACTTTGAAGGATGCTTATATGACAGAACTACTGTTTAATTACCTGTGAGGTTCATAGTATTTCTCTCCCGACTCCTCTCTGATCCATGGTCATTTATATTAAGTCGGGAGCATTCTTCTCATCTGACCTTTACCAAGATCTGTTGAGCTATCTATCAAAGCTAGCCTAATGTGTGGTACAGTAGATAATTTTCCAGAAAGTATTTAAAATTTTTCCATTGAGTTCTGATTAAACTGTGCAGAGGGTTCATGTTTCTTCCTACCTTTCTACAAACTAACATTATACACAGTACTCAAAATCCAGAAAGAAAACATTAAACCTCCTGCATCTCTGTCTGCTGGTTCAATCCTATCTACCCTGCCAAATTAGAAACAGACTGATGCACTGAGAAGAATTAGACCTCAGTTTTAAGTGTTCCCACCAAGATCCATGGAAGCACTTCCTTCATTCTGAGCTCTCCTGAAATCAACATAAAAGGTTATCTTCCATCACCATGAATACTTTCAACCATTGATATGCCTGCCTATTCAGAAATGTATCTAATCCTGAAAACACGTGCTGCAAAAAGCTCCAGAGATGGAAGTACTAATAGAAAAAGTCACTATACACGTGGGTTTGTATTTATGTGTTCAGCAATTATTGCCTAATTTCTTTGGCATGTGCACACTGATAGCCCCTCACAGTATTAGTCTTTTCAAATGGATAAATCTGTTTGAAATGGATTAGCCCTCTTACTTCCCTGTGTAAAATAATGGTACTGATACAAATGTAAATTAGCTCTTTTTTGCTACACATCACATTCAAAGCAAATAATTGCATTACAAAGGATATTGATTTGCTCTGAAGGTGTGAAAAGGTTCAGTGGCACAAAATTCTGATCAACACTTGCTGCCATCTTCTGGTTTCCTAAAAATCCACAAAAAGTACTTCTCTTCAAACCCAGATACTTCCTTGGTACAAACACAAAATTAAATGCTACTAATCTACTTTGCAATTTCCTGAAAACGTTCATATCTCACAGGTTCAATTCTACAAAAAACATACATTAAGTTTTGACAACAGCAACAAAAAAGGAATTAGGGAAAATACTGATAATGCATATTTTGCATATATGCATAGATGCAACAGATGTTGCATAGATGCAATGTTGCATAGATGTTAAAAAGAATACATTTGGTAAGCTTTCAGTAACAGATATGCTTTACTATATAATGCCATTTATGATACACATGTATAGTCTTTCTATATGTATGGGTAATTTAAATTTATGTAAATTATAAAAACCAGTATAAAAACTAGATTCAGCAACAAAAACACCAAAACAAAGTAAAACACATTTTGGGTTTAAGCACTTTTGACATATAGAGCACAGCATACTTTTGGACACTGAAGGTCAACCTTAATGCAGTACTAGGAGCAGGGGAAGGGGAGATCTGAAGAATTCTAAAGCAGCTTCCAAGGGCCAAATCAACTAGAATTGAGCAGGGGCATGAAATGGGAGACAAGGCCCTAAATTCTAAATTGACAAGGCCCTAAATTGAGGTTCAAAACATCAGAAAACATGACATGGGAGTACAAAACAATGACACAAGGGCCCGTCAGCTAATTATAAATAAGTTAGACCTGCAAATAGACTAGGACCTTTATTTCTAGAAAACAGATTAATTAATGTGCATATACAACAAAGTTAGTGGTCTGGTAATCCAAAATGCATGCATGATAACATACCATTATTTATAAGCATATAATTTTCTTTAGCATTGTGACCCCTTAAAGCCTACCCTATTCAGTTTTAGAACAATGTTTTCAATAAATCACCTTTATGATGGGATAGGAGTGTCGTATTGGATAGTTACAGGCAGGACAGAAGAGGCTGGGAGGTGGCATTCTATGTAATGACAATAATAGAATCCATGAAACTTACAGATGGCACAGATGAGAGACACTAGGTAAGATCAAGGGATTAACAAATAATGTGGATGTCATTGTGGGTGTCTGCTACTGACTTCCCAGCCAGGACGATAATGCTGACAAATTATTCTTTGAGGAACTGAAGGACACTTCGAAGTCAACTGCCCTTGTCCTTATGGTGGACCTCAACTTACCAGAAATCAACTGGGAACATCACATAGATGGTACAATCCGGGACAGAAGATTCATAAAAAACCTGTGTGACAAGTTTACGAAAGAGGTTCTGAGCCAGCTGACCCAGAATCACAGAATCACAGGATCAGAGAATATGCTGGATTGGAAGGCACCCATCAGGATCATCAAGACCAACTCCTGGCACAACACCCCAAGAATCACACCATGTGCCTGAGAGCTTAGTACAAACACTTCTTGACACAGAGAGGTTTGGTGCTGTGATCACTACACTGGGGAGCCTGCTCCAGTGCTCAAGCACCCTCTGGGTGGAGAGCCTTTTCCTAATATCCAACCTAAACTCCCCCGATTCAGCTTCGTGCCGTTTCGTTGAGTCCTGTCATTAGTCACAGAGGGAAGAGATTAATGTCTGCGCCTCCTCTTCCCCTCATGGGGCAGTTGCAGGCTACAACGAGGTCTGTCCTCAGTCTCCTCTGGGCTGAACAGACCGAGTGACCTCAACCACTCCTCATACTGGCTTCCCCTCAAGGTCCTTCACCATCTTTGGTCCTTCTTTGGATGCTCTCTAACAGTTTAACATCTTTCTTATATTGCAGTGCCAAACCAGCACCCAGCACGGGAGGTGAGGCTGCCCCAGCTCAGAGCAGAGCAGGACAATCCCCTCCCTTGCCCAGCTGTGATGCTGTGCCTGATGCACCCCAGGACAGGGTTGCCCCTCCTGGCTGCCAGGGCACTGCTGACCCATGTTCAACTTTCTTTCAAATAGGACGCCCAGGTCCCTTACTGCAGGGCTGCTGTCTCATTCCCCACTCTGTCTGTACATCCAGGGTTGCCCCATCCCAGATGCAGAATCTGTCCTTTTCCCTTGCTGGACTTCATATGGCTGGTGATCACCCAGCCCTCTAATTTGTCAAGGTCTCTCTGAAGGGCCGTTGGAGTACAAGAGCCCATACAACCATTTTTTATGAAAAAGTTCATACAGAGGAACTACAGGATTGAGATTTGCCATTTGAGCCGAGCAGTCCAACTGTCTTCATTTAGAACCATGGTCCACATTCAGATGTTACTTTGAAGGATGGTTTTGCAAGGGCTTGTCTTCAGGGACTCTCCAGAGACTACAATATCCATGATTTTTCAAAAGGGGACACAAATGTGGCATTAGTCCCTAGGACGTCTAGGAATTATTTTTAGTATCTACATTGTCTTATCCTGTAGACAGAGATATACATGCAAGAATGTCTTTGCAGTAAGTTCTGTTTTCTCTTTTACATGTGGTACCTAAGAATAAACAACATGGGAAAATCATACAGTCTTTATCTAATTCCATATAGATGACACCCATTCAATGCTAGATTGCTGTGCTGCCGAGGGTGCTTTCAAATACCAATTCCACTGCAACAATCCAAGGCCAACTCCAAATGCAACTACCTTTGTATTGTGAGAATTCACATTTTCCATGTGCACCTCATTTAAAAAGGGACATAATTTAAAATTATTAACTGTAACTCTTGTTGAAAATAAACTATCATAAAATCCTTGAGCCTATCAATCCCACACTATGTGTGTTGAAAACAACACAGAAATCTGTGTACAGCCACCAGATGGTGCCATCTCCACTCCAAGTGTCCTTCACAGAACCAGTAAAATGAATAATTTGCTTTGTCTCCTGCAATAATTTTGTAAAAAAACAAAATGCCAACTTCAAGATCCAGAGTCTCCATTATGGCTAAGACTTCTCACTGGCATTTAAATTTTGCCACTCTCTTTTCTGCAAAACAGTCCCAGCAATGCACACTTCATAATAAAGAGTCATATTTCTGGTTTGGTGAGATGGTTTTGGCTGAGATAATTTTCTTCACAGTAGCTAGTGTAGGGTTATGTTTTAGATTTGTGCTGGAAACATTGTTGCTAACTCAGGGATGTTTACTGCCAAGCAGTGCTTACACAGTGTCAAGACCTTTTCTGTTCCTCACAGCAGTCCAGGAGTGTGTGGGCTGGGGACGCAGAAGAAGCTGGGAGAGGACACAGCCAGGACAACTAACCCAAGAGAGCAAAGGGATATTCCAGACCATATGCTGTTGGGGAAGAAGGAAGAAGGGGGGACTTTCAGAGTGGCATCATTTGTCTTCCCGTGCCACAGTTACGTGTGATGGAGCCCTGCCTTCCTGGAGGTGGCTGAACACCTGCCTGTCCATGGGTAGTGATGAATGAATTCCTTGTTTCGCTTTGCTTGTGTGCGTGGTTTGTGCTTTACCTATTAAACTGTCTTTACCTCAGCTCATTAGTTTTCTCACCTGCAATTCTCTCCTTCATCCTGCGGCAGGGCAGTGACTGAGCAGGCGGGTGGTGCTTAGTTGCCAAGTGGGATTAAACCTTGATGTTTGGTCAACTGAAAGACATGAAAAATATTTAGCCATATGCTGGCCTTCAGATTTGACACCACACACCTCCTCTCTTGTCTCTCTTCCTATTTTCCCACATTAAGAATGCCTTTAGCAGACTCAAGTGTTACAGATCAAAACTGGCATGCAGACTACTGGTTGACTACTGCTACCACCAACCTTGATCATCACCAGTGTGCAGCTGCATTAGCACAAGGGTATCACCTAATTGAGGTTCAGTAGCACAACAGAAGTGGGAGTGCAGTATAGAAGTGCAGGCTTCATTGAAGAGCAGTGCTTAGTGTCTAATTAAAACACAAATGAGATGTTCAATAATTATATATCATGTATGAACAGAGGCAAAGTTCCACACGTTGAGCAGGATATGCAGCATGTTCTGGGCAATAATGCAGCATATTATGGGTATTTGTCTGTGTAGCACAGCAGGAATGTACACTGGGGTTGAATACATGGAGCTGTATTATAATAAAAAAATAAGAAGATGAGGATGGCCAGTAAGTTCTACAAACTGATGTCTCAAAACTAAGGAAATAACACATATTTGTGTCAAAATATATGTTTGCCCTTTGTGTCAAAAAGAGGTCTGTGTCATGCAAAATACAAAGTAGCATGTCCTGAGCAGTTCTGTCAATTGTATCTGTATCCTCTGACTAATTTTATTTACACATTCTCTTGTGCAAATTTGTCATGTCAAATACAGATTACTTGTATTTTTAGTACTCAGAGTTGCCCTATTGGGGTCCTAATGCCATTTCTACTGGAATAAGTGGCAACATATCTGTTTACTCTGCTAATAAGGGGATCACTTGGAATGACACCTAATACCGCTCTTTCAAAGACAGACAATAAAACAAATGCTACTGCAAAACTTGACTGTTTGGGAACTTCAGAGTATGTGTGATGGAGGTGCCAGGGAAGTGCCACTTTTAAAGTGAATTGCTAAAGCTGCTGCCTTCTTTTCTATGTTTCTTTTTTTCAATTGGAACTCTTTAGAGTTGTTCTTTCCCTATATTTTATCTGCACTGGAAAAGTAAGGATCAGGATAGAACTCTCAAAATCCTGTGAGAAACCAGTAGGAATAAGTTTGACATGGGTGTAACAATTCAAAGGATGAAAGGTCTCAATATTTCAAGTGCTCTAATACTGAAGCAATTGCTATACTATGTGTGTTCAAACTGAGTAGTTGTTTCACTCATTCCCTTTTCACTGTCAACTCCAATTATTTTAAGAGTTAGGCTTCAGTGAAACTGCATACTTAAAAAGAGTAAAAGATGCTTTGATAGGCTTCAGTAATCAAACATCTAGAAAAGTAGTGGAGCAAGAACTAAGGGTGGAGACATAATCTCTCAAATGGTATAAAACAAAGAAGGGGTCCTTTATCTGTGAATTTTTTTAGATAGAATAATGGTTTTCTTTACATATAAATATATAAAGCTGTAAATCCTTTTAAACCAATTTGATGGAAAAAATTAATGCTGTTACTAAAACAGCATCAAAAGTTTTTGTCTGTCTGAAACCATAATCCATAGATTTGCAATTGTACATCAGCATGGTTTTTTAATTAATTGAAAAAAAAAACCAACCCAACTATATGTCTGTAGGACATCTCCATACTGTCTCAGTCTCCATTCAGATTTTTTTCTCCCTTTTGCAGGCTCTTAATTTACAACAATTCTACATAATTCTCTCAAACAAAAACATCTCTCCTTCCCTCACTTGCAAACTCTGGATATATGCCTACTCTGAGAAGGATTGATAAACTGCAAAATCTATGAATACTGCTTGTGTGGGAAGATGATGGGGTAAAAAGATAATGGTATGGAAAGCACAGGGGAAAATACAGTTGCTATCCCCTGGATGGAATGTGGAGAACATACCTGACCTCCCCCACACAACACAGTCTCAGGGGAACTAAAGGAAGGGTGGAGTGAGTCACCATGACTAGGCTCTGTTGACACCCTTGCAGAGGAGGGAGGAACTTGGTGGTACTTTCTAGCTGATAAGCTGCACAGCAGCTGAAAACTAAGTGAGATAAAGAAACATGTCCTGCTGTTGAATCAGCAACTGTGGTGAATTCACTCTCCTTGGACTGACACATGTCCTTGTTCCAAGGTTATATCTTGTACTATACTGAGATATCTGCACCCGAGGTACAGCCTATTTTATCTACTGTCATGTTAGACTACAATGTTGAACAAAGCCTGATGATCAGGGTCTTCTCAGTGACAGTGTTAACAAGGCTACTGGACTTCTAGAGTTTCTATTTTACCAAATGACTGAATGCACTCCTTTGATGACGACAAGAAGAATATAATTACTCTCTAGTTTGTTCCTTGAACTGCAAAAACTGGCTTTAAAATTTAGCTGAAGTGTTTTATTGATAAGAAGACCCTGGAGCTTTTATTGCATAGCACGAGCAGGAAAAAAATTCTGATTTTGTCTTTGGGTTTCAATTTAAGCAGTTCATGCTCAGTAAGACTGACTTACTAAGATTACTACATGTTTCAGCAGTAACTATGTTGCTGCACGTGTAATTGAAGGATTGTACAACTTACACATTTCACCTTGTCTTGAGTAAAAGTTTGTGTAAGCAGAGCAAACATTCCATCATGATTCAGCTGATTCTGAAGGAGATTCAAAACCAGGTGACTCTGAAAGATTTAGGAAATAAGGCACCCCTGTAGTGTGTGGTTTTGTTGCAGTAATATTCTAAAATTCTCCAAGAAATAGCTCAAAAATTTTGAAAGCCCTGTAAGATTAGACTTTTGGGTTTTTGGGGACACAATAAGGAGGTTCACAGTTCCTCCTGCTCTATTCACTGAATTTTGTGCTTCTTTGAATTAAAATAATTTTGAAAGCACTATCTGCAACATGGAAGAAACAAGGATAAGAACACTTATATTTATGAACATGAAAATGCATAGAATCATGGCAGTATGCCTAAAGTTATGCAACTTCATTAGATACTGGAAATGAGAAGGTTTTGAGGAGAGTAAAACCAAGGAGAAACATCTTTTACACTGGTTTCTATTTGTTTTTTGGTTTTTTTTTTCTTTTTCAATGAGCAAATCTACTTTCCTGAATTCTAATACGTGGCTGAGAAGGATGTTTGTCATTGTCCTGAAGCAAGGACAACATGTATCCTGAAGATGTCATCCTGGCAGACCTGTGAGGTTCTGAGTCACCTCAGTAGAAGTCTTAGCAGCCTTCACACACAGGACAGCAGAAAGCTGAGAAGGAATCCCTCACTGTCTCAGAGAGGTCTGTGGCCTCCAGGCTCAGCTTGCAGAAACTCCATGAGCAGGGAACCCAGAAACTTGGTTGCTAATATCTAGTCACATGTTAAACAGCTTTGTTACAGGTGTAAAGTGCCATCAAGCACTTCAGAAGCTTTGGTTACAAAAATGGGAAAAGCAGAGTGATTACTAATTGATTTCAATGGGGACTGTAGGAATGTACAGGATAAGAGTTCAAGTGGAAAAACTGCTGTCCAGGTGCCTCTGATTGTCATGTTGGCTGTGATTGTATCGTGTATGTAGACAGAGTTCCCAAATTTCATGAAAATGCCAGAGTCAAACCCTGGCTCATGGGACTGGATGGATACCCCCCAGATGGCCCACTATTTGATGCACTCTGTTCCTCACTTCTCAGATGCTTCTCCAGCCTGGGCTTGAAATTACACTGCTCCTGCCAGTGCTAGTGAGGTGTGGGACATGAAGAGGAATGAAGGGGAAAAAGATGGAACCCTGTGCCTTGATGAGTCTGCAAATGTTAAGGATTTCAAAGTAGGTAAGAGTCAGCAGTAGGAAACACATGCTTATCTGAGATCACCTACCGTAGGCCTAGCAGTTCAGCAGCAGTAAACAGTTTTTCTCAGGTGGAGAGCTTCAAACCTTGCTGATTGCTGTGGAAGATTCACCCACACTTTATGGATTCAAAAAATCAATCATACCATGAAATTTTCTTTGCAATAACAAAATAAAAACTGAATCACTGTGATCAAAAGAAATCGTACTTGACCTAGGACACTCCTGCTCCCCTGACTTCAGAAAGCCTTCTCCAGGATATTTGAACAAGACAAAGAAATTTTACCCATGCCCTAAGGAGCTGTAGACTTACAAAGTAAAGTTACTTTGGAAAACTGATAGGTAGAATATAATCCTGAAGATGCATAGTGCCTAAGCCAAATTTTGGAATAGTAAATGGACAGGAGTAGATTTAACATTCAGCTTTTCTACAACTAAATAGGAAGATATGTGCTTTGAGTCATAAAATAAAGCCTTGTATTCACACTTTTCCCTAGAGATAGCTTATAAGAAATATGTCTGGCTTTGTGTAAGAAATTTATAGAAAGCCAAGTAGAGATTCTATAGAGATTCTCATGTATGTGTATTAGTGCATAGAAACAGTTACATTTGGTGTGCACAAGCTGCTGATCACATTCTGGTCCAATTAATCTCTTTCTAATGTAGATGTGGGTTGTGTTTTTTGTTGTGTGTGTATGTGGGTTTTTTTGTGTTTGGTTTTTTTATTTTTTTAATTTTTTTTTTTGGCATTACTGCTGTTTTTCAATGGAAAAAGATGCTAAACCCAAGAACTGGAAATGCTGGGATTGTAATTTTTCCAAACAACACAAAGTAACTTCAGAGGAACCTAAGCCTCAATAAGACTGTGCATTTTACATCTTCTGTTATCAATCTTCAGTATCACTCTTCCCCCTTCCTTGTGTTAATAAAGAACAATATAATCCCTGATAAAAAAGTATTTCTTTATATCAAGATACTTCGTAACAAATTATTTTATTCTGTATATTGGGCGGATGCAAGGCATTGCTGCTGTGGCAGGTTGTGGTAAGCAGGCTTATAAATCCTATAGTTAAAGGAAAGGTCAGAAGTGCTAGGCAGTATTCTTTTATTTCTGTAAAAGAGAAGGAAAAAGTGTACAATATCTGGCAGCTTTCTCATTCCTTTCCCTCAATGGCTTAATTTTTTATATTGAATACAAAGGTTCAGCAACACTGACAGAAGGTGTGTAGGAAGTCCAGCAGCTCACTTCAGTGAAGCCACCTGCTGTCAAGGGCCTTCGGTCCAAGCAGTGAAAGTCTCTGGCATCGGGAGTGTGACTATCAGGGAGTCTTGTGAACGCTCAGACAGGAGAGTTTCCTTAAAAAACCTTGTGACTGCAGGGTCCTCAGCACAGCCACTCAGGGCAAACATGGCCCAGTTATTTCCATGCAATTCAGCTGACACCCAAGCCAGAAAACCCCCTGGGAGTCAAGCTCTTTGCAGAGATAAATTCAATTCAGTTTGTTTCAGTCATTATGCCAGTAATAGCTTAGCCATTTTTGAACAGCTCAAGACATGCAGTAATTTGTATATTTGCTTAGCCTGGGGAAGAGAAAAATACTCAAAAAACTCTTATGGCTATGCCACACTTAAATCCCTTGGATAAACTAATGGGTTCAGTGGAGAGCAAAAAGATGATTACAGGATTGGAGTACCTCTCTTAGGTTGAGGGAGTCGGGCCTGCTCAGCCTCGAGAAGAACTGAGAGGAGACCTTATGAATGTCTGTGAGTATCTGAAGGAAGGGTGTCAAGAGGGCGGATCCAGACTCTGCTCAGCAGTGCCGAGCACTAGCACAAGAGTCAACAGGCAGAAACGGATGTACAGGAAGCTCCACCCACATATGAGGAATAGCTCCTTTACTGTGCAGTGACCGAGCATTGAGCAGGTTCCCCAGAGAGGATGTTGAGTCTCCCTAACTGGCGATATTCAAGAACAACCTGGTTGCAATCCTGTGCTATTTGCTCTGGGGTGACCCTGCTTGAGCAGGCAGATTGGACCAGATGATCCCCTGCGGTCCCTTCCAACCTGACCCATTCCGTGACAACTCGTACCTTTACGAGAGCGGGCAGCCAGCGTGCGTAAGGAGCGGCCCTGGGAGGGGAAGGCCCGCGGCAGGGGAAGCTGCGCAGCCCCCGCCGGCTGCCGTAGCCTCGGACAAGCCGCGCCCCTTCCTCGCCGCGCCCGCGGCCGGGAGGGGCGGGGGGGCACGGCTGCACCGCCCCCTCGAGCCGCGGGGCGGGGCGGACCGGCGGGGAGCGGCCGGAGCCGGGGCGGCGGCGCTGCTGCCGGGCGGCGGCGGCCGGGGGGCAGGATGGTGTTCGAGTCCCTGGTCGTGGACGTCCTGAACCGTTTCCTTGGCGACTACGTGGTGAACCTGGACAGCTCCCAGCTGAAGCTGGGCATCTGGGGAGGTACGGGCCTGGCGTGCCGCGGGGGAGCCGCAAGCCTGCCCTCATGCCGCCGCGTGCCTTCCTGCCCGGCCGGCTCGCCCTGCCGCCCGCTCAAGGGAGGAGGCCGGGGCGATGTCCCCTGGACGCTGCTGGGCCGGGCCGGGCCAGGCCGCCAGCGCAGCCGACAACTCTGCCGCCTCTCCACCTGCCCGGCCGCTTAAAAATAGCCGCGGGGGCGGTCAGGCGGGCGGGTTGGGAGGTGGTGTCCATGGAGCTGCAGGCTGCGGCAGCGGGGGGCGGTGGCGGCAGCGGCAGCAGCAGCAGCGGAGCGGGAGGAGCTGCAGAACGGGGGCAAGAGAAACCAAGCGAAGTGCTGGAGGCAAAACGGACGCTTCTGTTTTGTTTTTCCATCTGGAACCGCCCGTGCTGTCTCCTAAACGGGGACGGACCTTGACTGGCCGCGGTGTCTGTGGTGCTTGCAGAAAGTTTGGGAGTTGGCGGGCGGGCAGGTTGGAGGCGGGAGCCTGACCTGGTTCTGGGAATGCGAAACTGAACTGGTTTATGGGCGTTTTCCACGCCCGGAAATAAACCGTGCATAAACGCCAAGGGCTCTGACGGCGTTTTAGTGCTTGTGGGGGTGAGTGGCTTCTCCGCGAACGCCAGTGACATCCCTTGCGTTCTTGGCGCTGCCATCTGTAGGTCTGGAATACTCGTTATTTTTAGCCTTAAAGAACCAGGAGTAGGTACTGCCTTAGGTGTTAGCAAAGGCGGTGCCTAGCTGTACTAGGCGGGGTAGGCAGTGGTCTGTAGAATTAAATGAACATGCTAGTTCTGAAAGCAGTAAAGTGTTCTGTTTGAATGTGCACTCCTGAGTTACCCTTAGTAAGGTACCTACAAGAAAGCAGCACCAAAGGTCTGTCAGACGCAGACCATGGACGGATGCCTGTGATCAGTGCTGGCTCAGTTTTGCATGTGCATCCCAGGTGTCTGCAGCATCAGCAAAAGCAAACACAGAGGTTCAGGTTTTTTTTACAGGTGCATTCATACAGTAGGTGTGAAACATCCTCGAGGTATTTGCCTACCTGCAGTTCCATTCCTAGGTGCTCATATACATTAACCAGATTTTGTTCTGGAGCTTCTCCTGGAGCTTTTTGCATCATGGACATTTTGTTTTCATGCTTGTTTTCTGTCCTTATTTAGTTTCATCTTTGCAGTTATTTTCCTTCAGTTAGTCAAGGTGTTCATACCATCTTTGTAAAGTTCAGTCTCTGTAAGGAGTCTTAACACAGCAACAGCACATGTAACTGCTGTAGATAATGTATTAGTCATTCATTTGTAGCAGTGAGGCTTAATATCGCATATCTCTTACTGGTTAGGAGAGCATTATTTGCAAGGTTTGACTAATTGCACCTTTCAGCAGAACTGTGTCAAGCTAATTGCTTGATTTGTGTACTGAAGTTACCAAAGTTTCTTCTTTCTGTTCAATGAAGACAGAATATTTAATGAAAAATATGAAACATTGTAAATGTTTTGGACAATGCTTGTACATTGCAAAAAAGGTTAAGGCTTCTTTTTTCCAGTTCTCTAAGTTGCTGATGGTTAGTTATGGCAGCTTATGCCTCTGTGAAGCAACTATTAACAGATTAGATGCACATTGTCTCAATTAAAAAAAAACTAAAAAAAAAAACCCCAAATGAAACAATCCAACCCGAAAAAAAACCTAAAAAAACCTCCTCAATTTTAGTTTGAAGTTTTGATATTCAGCTGTCATATTTTTCTGTGGAACTTAATTTTATTTTTTATTACTTCATCTTCAGGAGGTTCTCATATTTTAGAGGCTTTAGTATATTTTTATTTAAACTGAATATCTCACTTCTCTAGTGCCTATATATTAGAATAAAATTGTTTTTTCTCTGCATAGCCTGTTGACTTGTTTATAGTGTATACTGATACATGGAGCTACCAATGTCTTGCTATAAGAGGCTCAGAAATGCTGTGTTTTGTTGGTGAGGCATTACTTGTGGAGTTTTTTCCTGGTCTTCCACATGATGCTATTTTTTGACTTAAATTGTGTTTCATGGTCTATACATCTGCAAAATTTCTTTTAATTCAAATATCTCAAAGGACCTATATATTGCATTCTGCTATGTAAAAGGCAGCAACTATTAGTAGTAATAACCGCGGTAGAAAAAGTAGAATACATTAATATGGAGTGCATCATTGATTAGCAGATCCCTAGACTCACTGTATACCTAAAGTCTATGGATAATCTTTTTAGCTTGCTAATTACTAAAATTTTGTAACTAAGGTATTTTTTAAAAAAGTACTATTTTGGCCTTCATATCTTGTGTAAACTTAATAGCTTTTCATGCTTGTCTGTGTGCTCTGGAAGCATTTCCATTACGGCTATGTTTTCTTACAGTGTTTGCCTTTATGTCTTGATAAGATTGCTAAATTTTACATAATTCATGTACTATTGAAATTAAATTGTCCTAAATCCATCAAATTAAAAGAAAGAAAGAAAAAAAAAGGAAAGTTGTTTGGGGTTTTTTTCCCCTGTAACAAATCACCAGTGCTTTTTGGATGCTGGAGCATTGACCTGTTCATAGATTGAATCTATGCATAAAACACAATTTTACATAGTTTCAGCCTCTGTAAATTTGGAGCTTTATTATTGACTTTTAATGATCATGCTTAATATTAACCTTGGTTTTGATAAATGAGAGAATTCATCCTGCACTATTAAATCTATTCCATGTTCAATCTATGTAGTAAAGTTGTTTGATGATGCTGCTCCAGTAAATACATGAATGCATTGATAATTGCAGTAATGATTTTATTTTTTTTTCTTGTTAAAAACCCTTCAGATTGAAGGGTAAAAAAATGTAGACTATCTCAATATTGGAAAAAGATGTTCTATCTGAAAACAATAATGGCTGAGAATGTTGCAAGAGCTGAATGACCTGAAATATAAAAGGCAGTGCAGAAAGTTTAAGGTAGCTCAGCCTACACAGGTATAAAAGTTAATTTGAACGTGTAAAGCCAATACTGTAAAAGCCAAGGCTTGGAAGAAAGTGTAAAGGGAGAAAATCATATGCCTAAGGAACTCCATTAATATGAAGCAAGGTAAAAGACTACTGTGTTAGGCAGCCATCAGAGAAAGCTATTGGATAGCTGATACTGGGAAGGACAGTGTTCTTTAACCTCTCTTTTTGGTGTTCACTAAGAAAGATAGTTTCTATGAACTGTGCTAACGAGTGTGCAAGTACTTGGCTTAGAGATAAACAGGTTAAATAAGTATTTAGGTGAGTTAGATATTTTTGAATGCTCTAGACCTGGTCAAGTTAAAATACTTGAAAAGATGCTTGCAGCAATGTGAGATGTATGCAGTTATCAGTTACCTTTGACAAGAAGTGAAATGCCAATGACATATCCAGTATTGAAAGACCAGACAATTGTTTAATGACAGTTCATGATGCTATTTTTCAGAGTGTTGGTCAGATCCTCTGTACTGCCCTTTAAAAAACTTAAATCTTGGTTGACTTGGCACACTTGCGTGTTAGGTAATGTCTCAAGCATGTCTTACTTAACACAACTTATTATTTGAGTAGCTGGTGTCTCTTTTTGGAGTACCTGTGTTAGTAAGATGATATAGGCAGATAATTGGCATGTTTGTGAGTGCACAAACACTTTGGTTTTTTTTTGGCTACAACTATTATTACAGTGAAAGACAACTACTTTTGTTTATTTTGCCCTGTCTAGGTAGAGCAGGTGCAACCTCTTCCCCTCCCCTTACATAACAGCAGTTTGAATTCACTTGAGGGATACATAATGTCTAGTAGTTTTTACTGTCTTTCACGATCCATTTTACAATAGATGTCAATAGATGAGGTATTTGGCAGACACTGATCCTCAAAGGCTTGCAGCTTGTCTCTAGAGGGTATGCTTAAACAGAAATAATTAACAGCACAAACAGAAGTGGGAAATGACTAGCAAAAGCAGATGTTTGTGTTAAATGATCAGAGGTATTCACAAGCTGACAATGTTGTTGTAAAAAAGCAGAAATTTTGTTGAAATATTTGAACAGGAATGTTGGATACTGATCACATACTAGCTAAGGTATTTGCATTTTCTGATCTTTCCTCTCTCTCTTGTCTGCTTTCCTTCCCCTGCCCTTTTATTTAAAGACAGCAGAGAGTGATCAATTAGGTAAAATCTCCAGGATTTTTATGTAGATTAATTTTCTTCCCCCCCATTATCTTTTGTTTACAACCATAACAAAATTTCTGTTAGGCCTTCTGGTGAAGTAGTTTACTCTTAGATCTCTTTTTGCAAGCTGAATTCTTGGTAGTAGATGTTAGTTCATGCATTTAAATTAATGAAGTTATTTTGAATATCTAAAATTAAAATGATAAAGCAATTTTTCTAGAATTTTGACAGCTGTTTTATTTTGTTGAATTACTCACATTGTCCAGACATCAGTAAATCTAAAAGTTTACTTTATAAATTAGCCTAAATAAATTCTAAACTTTTCTGTAGATATTTATAACTGTTCTGGCTTTTATTATTGTTTTGGCTTGCAGCCTGCATGTTTAACCCTAAGTATTTATACAACTCCAACTACTTGTACATACAGTTTCTGAGGTTGCTTAGTTGGGTAATTTTTAATCATGCACTGGATGCATTTCTGACATCAAAACATTTAGTTGCTCCCAGCAGGGGGACACCAGCCCTGCCAAAAAACCCCAACCAACCATCACCAAAACTGATAATCAAATCTTGATGTATTTTCTGATTTTTGCAATTAAATCTACTGTCAATAATCCAAGGCTAATTCATTAACTGTTTTACATCCTGTAACTAGGGTTTATTCCCTGGTTTTCCCGCTTCAAAGCCGTTTGTGGGGGCTTTTGGTTTTTTTGCCTCCAATCCCCAACAGAATGGTAAGGATTTATGGTAATGTACTTAGATGTACATTTCATTGCAAGAGAAATGGCTACATGTGGTAGAGACTAAATTTTGGTAACGAAGGAGAGTACTGGCATGGTCAATAACTACATTTCAAATCCTGAGCATCAGAGTTGGTTGCAAGCTTTGCAAGTGTGGTGACTTTGGAAATATTTCCTATTTACTGCAGGAATATTTAGTCAGTGTCTTGGGCTCTCTCTCAAGTATAGGAAAAAGAAAGATTATATCAATACACAAAATCTAGTGCCTCTTTAGTAGACTTCTGTATGCTTTGATACTCCATTTGCTGTGATCAGACCATAACAAGACTCTTGTAAGCAAACTCATATTTTAGTGAACATGTTTCACTAATTTTATATTGAAATTCAGATACCTGGGGTTCTACTAATTTCTTCTAGCGATTCTTAAGTAAAATATCAAACTTTTTGATTGTAAAATCATGTGATTGTAAAACCAAGTGATTTTTTAAAAATTGTAAAATCATAAGCAAAACCAGTGAAGAATTATGTACCTCACTTTGAAATCCCAGCATTTAATGTAGAAATTTCAAAAGCTTCCTGTTTGAAACATTATTGATTCTCTATTTATTATCTGCCATTATAATGTGCTCAAATAAAATGAGAAATAGTTCTGCCATCACAAAACATTGTTTGTAAATGTTTAAGATAATCCTTACTCACTTTGCAGTATTTTGTTTTTGGAAGCATCTGGGTGGCCAGATTATTGTAGCTTGAGTTATTGTGCCTCTGCGGAACTGTGGCATGTGTCGGACTCTTGATAAATGAGAGAGAATGTTTACATAGCCATCAGTAAAAATGAAGAAACTCAACCCGCTTAAACTGTTTCATGTGCCATGTATCCTTACAGTTTCCTTCTGAATGTTTTAACATGACGCAGCTGACCTGCAGAAGTTGCACCTCATGCCTGGTAACTTGGTTACGAACCTGAACCTTTGCTCTGGATACCATTAGAATTACTTGCCATGAATACAATTACAATTAATGATATCTTCTTGAAGAAGCAATGTGGGGGTTTTTTGTGTGTTAAAATGGTCTCTGCAGAGTAAGCTTTATCAGGGAATAAATTTAGAATGGAATTGAACCAATGGTATATAAAACTATCACCTTGTTATCGCTTTCAAAGACTATATAGTTCTAATTCCTAGAGTAGTTAACAGACTACTTTTGGAAATGCTCTCTTTGGTTTTTTTTTTTTCCTTTTCTGTTGTTCCTGGCAATGTATGTGTGTTTTAAGGCTTAACAGCAGTGGCATCAGCTGTCAAAAGCCATGTAGTATTTCTCTGGAGAGGGTGATGTTAGCACATGTCAGATGTATACACTTCTACTGGAAAGTGATTATCAATTACTGCAATGAATAAATTAAAACATTAAAACCTTCATAGTATTTTGTGAGTGCTATGAGATGGATGGATTAGTTTACCTGATCAGCTCTTCCATATCAGTTCAACAACTTGAGCCAATTCTTCTAGTGTGTACGCTTTTGAGATCTGGGTCCAGTTTCCCAAAATTGGTGGTACTTTGAACAGTTGTTGATTGCCATTAGCGCTATATAACTGCAAGAATATTCTTGCAATTGGAGCTCCTATTTCCCCATACATTTTGCTATTTCCAACGTGCATCCCGAAAGAAAAGCATTTTTGGTCAATTCAATCTTTGTTTGCAACCTCAAGTTGTATTCCTTTCCAGGCCTGTAATCTGCTTCTGGTTTCTGGAATCTCATTTATGTCCCTGCTCAGCTGTATCAGATGTCTGTTCCATGTGCATATGTTAATGCCATGCAACTAGTTTGAAAGTAACTATCACAGAAGCTCCATTCTTCTTGTAGATTTTGCAGAAGACATTTCATTCGACTGTATGCAGGTTTAAGTTATGAGTTTTCTGGTGCAAGTATTCCTTTTGTTCTGGCAAGTGTTTAATGTAAAGTGTATTATAAAACTGATCTTGCAATTTAAATTTTCTTTGTTTGCAGAATACTGAATTTCTCTGCTTAAAAATTAGATTACTGAAATACTCCCTGTGAATTTTTGTAGCCCTATAAATAAAACTGGCAAGAATAAGATCTTTTGAGGGCTGAAATTCCACTCACATTTACTGTTGCTAGATTTCTACAAGGATAGGAAACAGATGGTTGAGGAAAAAGAGGCTAACTTTAGATTTCAAAATGGGTTCTTACAAAATTGAGACAAGATTTTCCAGCATCTTTACCTTGAGTAATTTTAGTTTATTTTCATGGACATGCAAGTGCCATGAGACAATCTCGGATATTATTTTGTGGAATGATTAATCATCTTTCATGGTCTTAATCATCTTTCATGGCTATTTGATATATAGGCTGTGAATCTCTCCACAGTAGAAGTTTTGGGAACCATAGGTCATGGACCACTGGGGTGCCCCGCTGTGAGGGGGAAGGGAGCACCCAAAATTTGTAGATACCTGTGGTCAAAAAGGAACACCAGAAGTTAGTGTGTCTGTAAAAACTTAAGTTTTGCTAATAAATTATATACAGTGTGGAAGTTGGTGTAAATTAGTCTCTTATAGTATAAATACATGGTAGTAAGTCTTGGAAAAGGGATGGGTGAAAGAGAGGAGAGAGACACAGAGATTAAAGGGTGGTACAGAGAAAGAAAGGAAGGAACATCGGCAGTCCTGACTCCAGCATCAGTGCAGCGGATGGAGTGTCCATGGTCCTGGGGCACATGTGTGTTCAGTTTTGATGCTGGGTACCTTTACACAGTTAAGATTTCTGTGCTGTGGAGCTAATTTGCTTGTTTACTGTGCAAGTGAGTTATCACTTGCAGTTTGTTCTTCTAGACCTTTCTGGAAATGGGTCAGAGGTCTTCCCTCCATACTGGATTGACCTTAGATTGACAGTCTATGCCTACTTCTTGACCTCATTCCTTGATTTATGCTCTATTTCAGGAGCCAGAACATAGACCTTTGTCCAAGAAAAGTTCTGGCTTATGTCTGTATGGCCACCTTTTCCTGCCACATCCTATTCTTTCTCATGATGTGTTCTTACCAACTAATCTTTGTTGACTCCACTGCTGTCCTCCATTTGTGTTTGAGACATTAGGCCCCTTGTCTTCTAGGCTTCTGTAACCCGCTGATTCAGACTCTGGGACTTGCAGTGTGTACCACTTTGCTTATTCCAGTTTTTCTTGTTGGCTTCTTTTCTTTTAGGAGCTGTAGCACTGAAAAATCTGGAAATAAAAGAAAATGCACTGGTAAGCTAGTGAAAATAACAATAATACTTGCAAAAATTATTCCTGAGCTATGTTTTATGTGTTTAATGGGCTTAATGGGTTTATTGTGCATTTTTTGATTCTTATTTTAGAACACAGTTTCTTTTAAGTGGAAGCTTACTGACTTGCTTTCTCTGCACCTATATAGATTATTTGATTAATTTGAGATTAAATTTAAAGGGCAAAGTGTATACATTTTTTTCCCCCTAAGAGAGCTCTCAGCAATTGCTAAAGGAATGTGCTTAGGTCAAGAGCAATATTGAAAGACCTTTTTTTTTTGCTATAGCTCATGAAGCTGGAACTTTGTTTTTGGGAATGTATTTAGCCTAACATAGCATAACAGTCTAAATTGGTAACCAAATGCTTGCTTATCCATTATAGTGACTTCTTTTTTTCTGTGGTTGACAGGTAAGCTTGTTAAGGTTATCATGATACCTTTTCCTGCATTGGAATATATCACAGGTTGCCGAATTGAACTTAAATTTTCTAAACCTCTTTCTTTCAGAGTCAGTTGGATGTGCCATTTAAAGTTAAAGCAGGACATGTTAGTAAGTTGCATTTTATCTTGTACACATACAGGAGTTTCTGTAAGTGCTACCTTTCCTTGCAAGTAGCTTTAGGCATCCTAAGCAAGTAATTTCTATATGTTTGTTGATTTGTATACTTTGTGAACTCTGAAGTTGTCTCTTCTGAAAAGAAACTTTGAGGAAGCTCCTTTCAATAAAGTATACTGGAGTCTTGTTTAATCATCTCAATATTAATGAGAAAATAGCCCAACACTGCAAAGATGAGCAATTGGCAGGACTGGATCTTGTTCCTTGTCTTTACAAGACTCCACAACTGATTTTTACCTTTCACTTGCCTTTTCTTCTCCTTCCTTCCTTGTTTTTGCTAAAATAAAAAGTTTTCTTTTTGCAAGTTGATTGTCTTGTAAAAGTGGTTTCTTGAAGTAAACTGAGTCTAAAGCCATATGCTTCCTTTAAATTGACCCTGGAATAATGTGTTTTCTGTGACTGATTTAGTATTTTATTAAGATTTGCACTTGGGAGGCACTTAACCTCAAGATCCCTATGTTCACAAAACCTAGTATTTAGCTGACTGATGATGTGTGAGCTGCCCATGTGCTTTTCTTGTTTCTGAAGATGCTGCAGTGGATTTTCAAGGAGGGAGACATTGCTGTTAAGAGGGAGGAATGTATTTCAAAGAAATAAAGAAAGACTGTAGACTTGATAGTTCTAATCATGGAAAAACATCTCATGTTGTCTATGTATTGTGTAAGAAAATACAACTCAGCTGAGGCATCTTTTGCCTCAGGTGCACTGGGGTAATTTCTGTCCAGTATAATAATTGTTAAAGAGATTTTGTGTTTAATATCAATTATCTTTGCATTTCTTTTCCAGCCAGCTATTTAATTGTATACTTCAACCTTTTTCTTTTGTGTTTGTAGGTCAGCTTAACCTACAGATTCCATGGCAAAACCTTTATACTCAACCTGTTGAGGCAGTCCTTGATGGAGTTTATTTGCTTATTGTGCCCACAGCCAGTAAGTTAATGTATAGGAAGAAGTGACTATGGATTGGTGGGGTTTCAGAATTATCAGGAATGGGTTGATACTGTTTTTGTGAGCTTTATTCTTAGTAGATACTTTTAGCAATTACAGTTAAATAATGGGGTGGAAGTCTTTCAGTAACTGAGGTTTCATCATCTAATTTTTTTGCTATGTAACTGTTATATGTAACTGTTACAAAAACTTAAAAATTACAGCTTTTGAAACAGTATCTTTAAAAAATATATAAGGGTTTTTGATATTATGCATTTTTGCTCTATGTGTTTAGCCATAAAATATGATGCTGAAAAAGAAGCCAAGCACTTCTTGGAAGCAAGACAAAGGGAATTGCAGAGAATAGAAGAAGCAAAGCAGAAGATAGCTGACCAAGGTAAAGGTGGGAAAAGCTAATGAAAGTGATGCTGCGTCTTTCTTTACTTTAATCCAGAAAGATGCAGATTTTGTCAATGTCTTCTACATTCTTGTTTTTTCCTTGTTACTTAAAAACCTATTAGTTATGATTTTTTAGGTATAATTGCCATCAGTATTGCAGAACCAGCATTCATTCTGAAAATAAAAAGTTTTGAGCGTTGATGTGATCTGATATAAATTAGGCTTTTGAAATACTGCTTTTTTTTATCGCATGTTATCTGACAGTTTCTTTCCTCTTTCATAAGAAAGAGTTTGTTTCCAGTGTCAAAGCATTTTTACCAGTACAGCTTTTTAAAGGTTTGTTACAATTTCTTCTTCATTACATGCGGATTGTAATCTTTTTAAATTCAACTTCTGGTACTTCCAAGAAGTATGATTTGCTCTCTTAGAGTATTGGTGGGGGCTGGTCATACTTTTGAACTATCTGATTCTTCACTCTGCAGGTAGTAAAGCTAGGAAACCTTCTAATCTGAGAGTGTAAATTTTGTAGATTATACAGAGCAAACATGTTTCTATACAACTGGAGTATAATGTAATAGAAAACACTTAAGCTAAATGTATTGTGTTATTGTTTTATCTAATTAAGAAAATATTGGAATGTAAACAAAATATTAAATTGTTTTCCTTTAACATAGATAAAGTAAAAGAAGAGAAACAAGACACTTTTGTAGAAAAGCTAGTTACTCAGGTCATCAAAAATCTTCAGCTGAAAATTTCCAACATCCATATTCGCTATGAAGATGATGTAAGTGCTTTTGTATATCTTACCGTAAGGGATTGTGCACTGTAACATGAAATTGGGAACCTGTCTGATTTCTTCTAGTTGCTTTTTATGCTGAGAGAATATTAGTAAAGTTGTGGACTTTTATTCTTTTGATAAAAAAACCCAAACAAACTGAAAAAAAGCTTGGACAAAAATGTAAAGATACTTAAATCTTTAGCCAAATATATGCTTGTAGAGTATGAAATAATTATTTTTTTGTCTTTTCCTGTGTTCTGTTAGATCACAAATCGTGATAACCCCTTGTCATTTGGGATTTCACTTCAGAATCTAAGTTTGCAGGTAATTTTATTTTTCACTTTTTATCTGAAAAACTTGTTAATATATACCAATAGGCGAAGTTGTGCTTTTGTGTGTTGTGCTTTCTGGTAGCATACTGTCTAATGGAAAATACACCTGTAATTATCAGCAATGTACAATAGTATGGTTTCCAATACGCTTTACTATATTTGGGCTGTTCATTCTGAATATTTTACTGAAACTGACTTGAGCTCCAAGAAAAAAAGTTACTGGCTGATAACAGGAAGTGGTGGGAATGGAAAAAGAAAAAAAAAAGATGACATTTTTTTTCAACTGGAGCTAATTTTCTTTTTTTGATCTGTGAACTGCACTTTAAGGTGCTTAGAGTAGTAATCACAAGATGGTATGAAATTTTTTTCTGGAAAACTATGTAGTAGGATCAGTATGTTGGTTGCTGAGTTGCTCTAATTCAGTAGTTTTTGCTGTCTTAACTGCTGGTTTTAAAGAAAATATGTCCTAAGTAAATGTTACTTTCTTGAATGAAATGGTGGTTTTGTGAATGCTTTTTCCTAGCACATTAAAGGGTCTTCTTTAGGCTCAAACTAAAATTGCTTGCTTCCAGAATTATAAATTAATTCTTTCCCTTGTTTATCTCTCTCCAAAGAGCCTGTCCAAAAATATTATTGATGTAAAGGAAAACAGTTTACAATAATGAAAGCAGAATCTTAGAGTACCTTTGGTTCTTGTGTACAGCCTGTCAGAGTACATACATGTACATGTTTTTGGAGGAAGTAGCCTTTTCAAGCTTTCACTTAAAGTAATGCATTAATCATCTTAAATCAGAAGATTGTATTCCATTATTTTCCATGGCATTTAATAACAATGATGTTACTGTCATTTTGTGTAGCTTGTTTCAGTTATAACATGTTGGTGGATTATAGATACTGGAGTATTTTTGTTTAATTCTCATTTCAGACCTCAGATAAGAATTGGAATCCTTGTTTACATGATGAAACTGCCAAGTTGTTCCACAAGGTACAGTATAGACAGTATGCTAAAGAGAGACTTGCTAATAAAACAAGCTGCATTAAAGTTTCAGAAAGTAAGATCAAGAAACCATGTAACCATGTAGACTCTATAGCAAAAGTAACATTCTGAATATTTTTATTCATCAGACTTCGTGAAATCCAAATTATTAATCTAAAATTTGTGGATAACAATACATATATTCTGTTGTATTTTCAGCTTGTGAGACTGGATAACCTTTTTGCTTATTGGAATGTGAAATCAGAGATGTTCTACCATGGTGGCTGGGATGAATCATTGGTAAGATAGTGTATCTAGTCTTGTAGTTGAAACTGGGAAGCAGAGAACATTGCTTCACATTCAGGCCTGCTTCTTTTTATGTCAGTGTCCTGGGTAATTGTTTGTAGCTAAAAGGTTTTTTTAGGAAAAAACAGTGTATGTTAAGGCTTTTATGTGATGAAAGTATAATGCTCATCTGAGAAAGTTAAAAAAATCAGTTTTCTGCCAGTAACAGAATTTAGACAATTGACGGTCATCTTACCACTGTTCAGTGATTCTTATTAGCTAAGTATAGACATATCATTCTTTTAAAAACATAGATGAGTATTTTGAATTTTACTTTGAGCCAGAGGGATTATCTGAGAACTGTTTAAAAATGCTAACATTTTGTACTTTAAAAACTTTATCTGGAAATAGAAGTGCAACTTACTGTTCACTCCATTGCGTGTGTAGGTTAACTTAAAACAGGGAGTTGCCAGCCACAACATGATTCCAGATGGTTATGATTTTGGTAAGTGTCATTTAATTGTAGTATTAATTTTTAATTGTAAGTTTTACTTCATCTCAGTGGTTGTCACTTTGGCTGTTACTCAAAGATTTTACTAAGGAGTGCAGTTTAAGCCTGGAAGAGTAACTGTCTTTGTGACAGTGAATACTGTATTGTTTAGGTATATAAAAAAAGTCTTGATAAAAGTGAGTCTTGGGTCATGTATTGTTCTAATGGAATGTCGTACATAGATTCTCATTGTTAATATCTTTTGATTAATTCCTTTATTTAAGAAGTGTAGCAACAACATACGCACTGTGTAAGTTTGGTGAATTCAGATTAGCTTGAGTATGTTTTTGAGGTCACCTGCTTTATGCAAACTGTCTTTCTTCCATGAGAGGTAGAAACAGTAATCACACAGCTTTGAAACATTAATTTCTTTTTTCTTTTTTTTTTTTTTTAGTGGGAATATTGCAAGTTATATTGCTTTGAGTATTACTTACTTAAGTCTGAAAATCACATTGGCATCGCTCAAAAATAGTGATAGTTTGCTTTCCATTGCATGGAATCATGTGTATCTGTGTGACTGTTTAGAAACTGTTCGCAAGTCTGAATGGCCTTGGAAGTGGCTTGTTCTCCAGCAGGAAAGTCCTCAGTTCTCTATAGCCAGGGTTAAAAAAGGCACTGTCAGTTTTATGCTGCTACCTTCCCCTAAAAGAGTCTCTATGTTGACTGACAGAGAGCTATGTAGTAATTTCTTCTGATTCCTTACCCCTCTTTTTTGGTTGCTGGATTTGATTCTTTTTGCAAGAAAACAAGTATTAAAACATTGTAAGTTGTTTAAGTCTTTATGTGGTAAGTTCAAAATGGGTGTATGTAAAGCTTAGGATTCAAGATTTACTCTCTTAAAATTCAGCAGTGCCATCAGAGATGCTGACTATGATAGTGTACTGTGGTAAATGAAAATTTGGTCCCATTTGAGACAAGTCTTTAAAAGTCTAAAACTTTGATAGGAAGGTAATAAGCATGAAGTCCAATTTTATCACTTCATGTAAATAAACAAATATTATACTTAAATAAACAAACAAATAAACAAACATTATACTTATGTATAAGAATCATAAAAAAATGAACTTTAGGAAGCTAAATATAGGGAGAAAATTAATTGAAATGCTACCATATAGAAGTGTAGCTAAAAGTTTCATGGTTTTTTCTTGCAAAACTGCATGTTTCCACTACTATGAACCTTTCAGAGAATTTGGAATATTGGATATGTAGGTAATGTATCAGTATTTTTGCTGAGATGAAAGAAGTCATATTTGAAAAAAATGATTTACACGAATTCAGATAATATAAAAATTCTTACTGTTGGATCAATTGCTGAAACAGATGAAAATATTGAACTAAACAGGGCTTCAAAAGCCTGATATTTCCAAACTGGAACAGATAAAATAGTTCTGCTCTGGATCTTTTTTCTTGTGATATACCTCACTTTTATGTAGAATGCATATTGATTTTGTTCCATGCTTACTTGGGCTTGAAATTAGAAATATGGAGTGTTTGGTTTTAACCATTGTTGTGAGTTATAATTTATCAAAGAGTAAAGCATTTGTAACGGCAACAACAATAACCAAATTTTAAGAAGTAAGAGTTCCTATAGTGAAATAAATGCTGTATTTGGAACTGTCTTGTATTATAAGTGTATCAGAACCAAAATGATCCCATTTGTTACAAATGTAAACTATTTTTTAAAACATATGTATGTAATTCAGTGTACAGGAAAGCTTGTGGTGGTGCTCTGCAAAATTTGGTAAATGTTGCCAGAGTGAAACTGAAAATTGAGATTGTGTTCTATTTTAAGTTGTGTTGGTGCAGTTCGTGTTTTTCAAGTCTAGCATTCTAAAACTAATAGTCTGGCATAATTTAAGATAAGTATACATATAATTTATTGCAGTCTGAAATAATTTAATTGCACTTTTTATATCAACTTGTATTTTTTAGTATTCCGCCCCATTTCAGCTAAAGCCAAGCTCCTTATGAATCCTCGATCTGATGTTGACTTTTCATCACCGAAAATAGATCTAGATGTAAACTTACAGGATATAACTGTTGAATTCAATAAGCCACAGGTACCAGTTATTTTTCTGAAGTTATATGTAATGTAGTAAAAAAGTTAGTTTGCAAGAATTAAGAAAGGTAGTCTGAAATTTTATAGTGTACATGTGGAGTCCATTAACTTAGTCTTGGTTTTTTTTGAAACTGATTTTCACTTCAAAGAGAAGCTTGATAGCTGTTGTTCTCAGAAAGATAATAATGCTCAGTTTGAATTTGTTTGCCTAGTACTTCAGTGTTATGGAGCTTCTTGAGTCTATTGATATGATGACTCGAAATCTGCCATATAGAAAGTACAGACCTGATGTTCCAGTGCACAACAATGCCAAGACATGGTAGGTAACCTTAGACTTTGAAAATAATTTGTTAGTTATTAACCTGAAATAATTACCAAGGAATTGCTTCTTTCTTAAGGAGGTTAGAACTCATTTCATTCTGAAAGGAGGTATTTTGTTTTTACAATTCTTTTTAAGCTAGCATTGTAGGAAGTTGAGGAGGACCTCATCAAACCAAAGCTGTGGATACAGTATTTGAAAACCTGTGATTGCACTCTTAAAGACCATTATCAGGAACTTAAGTCTCAGAGTATTTTTGTGTCATAAATTTGTTTAAGTGAAAGCCCCCCCTGTTACATGTTAAGTAGCTCTACAAGAACATAGCTATTGCCTAAAAACAGGCAAACCTTTGCAACACAGATGGCAAGGATTTGATTTCTTTTCAGAAGATTCCTTAAAAATATATTTTTATTACTCTCACACATGCATGCATAGATTTGACAACAATCTGTCAACTTTGTATGGGGAAAAGAGAGTAAAATTCTTTGATTTCTCAGCTCAGAAGTATGCTATTAGTCTGGGGATTTCACTCTTGACAGCTTGAATTTGTATTAAGTGAGAGACTGAAAGCTATAGGAGTCTTTTCAATATATGAAAAGAAAGATAAGCTATACATTTGTCTTTGCTTTTAGGTGGAAATATGTTATTGATGGCGTCCTTAAAGTAAATGTTCAACCTAAACTCCAAATGTGGTCATGGGAACATATTTCACATCACAGGAAGCAAGTGAAGAACTATAAAGAGTTGTATAAAACAAAGATAACATCAAAAAAACCTAGTGAAGAAATCTTGAAGTTGTTGGAGGTTAGTAACTTTCTGTTGAAGGCTTAAATATTGTTCATCTTGATACTTGTTTAAACTTAAATGTTAAAATGTTCCTCAATCACTTCTAAGTTAAAATAAAATTTTCAGTGGCCATATTTGCAACTTGTCACTACCTTTCTTTGTTAGTAGTATTAACAAATATATGAGGTGAATCTTTAAATTAGAAACTGCAAGAAAAACAGCTTAAGCTGGTGTGCTGTTCTTTTCCAGGTTTGTTTTAAGTTTTCAGATTGAGTGAATTAACTTGGATTGCACGAATTGAAGTGCTTGCTGTTGTTTCCTGTAAACTGACCTGTGGAATGTAACAATTGTTGAATTGTCAAAAATAATGTCTTATCTCTCTTCTAGGAATTTGAAAAGACCTTGGATATTTTTAACATCACTTTAGCAAGGCAGCAAGCAGAAGTTGAGGTAAAATTGCATCATTTAAATGAGTGTATGAATAACTGAAACATAAGGTTGTGGAGATTTTAGGCAGACGCCTTTTAGCTATGGTGATTGAATTGTGTACAATACAGTCTTTCAATTTTCCTTGTTCATGGTTTTTTATTATAAGGCATAGTTAGTTTTTCAGCTTGTAATTAAACGAAAATTAAATAACTCCATATGCTCTTCCTCCAAAATGAACTGAGCTTGGATAAATCCCTTTCTATTTCTGGTGGGAAAGATCTGTGTGGAGAATGTGGCCAAAGGATAATGGAAGTTAAATGGAAACACACCCAAAGCTGTCCCTCCTCACAGCAGCCTAGACTATTAGTTTATTCCTTTTTTTCCTGAAACTGTGTTACATTGAGCAATCACCTGTACTATGTTGACTCTTTGAGAAGAGATGCAGTCTTTCTCTTTGCAAATGTTACTCAGAGTACAGCAAATGCAGAATACATTTAAGAAGATTAGTGCAATTAGGCAAGATAATGTGACTTGAGTAGTTCAACTAATTTGTTAGCCTTGGTTTTCCTAGGTTAATGCACTGCTTAGTTATACATACAGTGTCTGAGTGTTTTTCTAGGTCACTGAAGTGAAATATTTGTAGTTTTTCTGAAATCTGTGATATTTCTCCATTAATAATTAAGGCACCTAAAAGTAAGCAGAAGAAGAAGTTTACAATCTGAAAGAAGGCAGTCATTAATAAACTTTATAAAGCTCAGTTACTGCTTGTGGCAGTGCTTGAAAGCAATTTGATTTTCTTTTTTTGTTTTAGCATGTGAAGTATATTTAATATAGTATAAATGCAATTGCTTCAGTCACAGATATTGTGCTGCTAACCTAAAACTCTGAAGAGGAATCTGTAAATTTGATTTTTCCTTCTATTTGTCTGCATGTACACCCCCATTTGAACACTTGTGTTCCCATTATTCAGGCTCTAACAGAACCAGAAGAAACATTCATGACTGTTCGCCTTCAGTTTGTCCAAACTGGAGTGCTTTTCAAGGGGTGGTGGAAGGTTTTGTTCTGGTTTAGTTCTCATTTGATTTTGTAGTGTATAGTTTGTCTTGGTTTTATCTTTTTCCTTCAACTTCCTTCCTTCCCCCGGTGTGATTATGCTGCTTACAAAGGTAATGTCATATTGCATTCCTGAGTACCTTCAAATCCTGAATTTTAAGATACATGTCTGTAACATTTAGAAGTAGGTGGCAAGAAAATGAATTTTCAGTTGTTTGGGCTTTTAGTCTTGCATTTGAAAAATGTTAGAAGTACATCTTGAAAGACGTGCTGGCTGATTATCTGAATATATTTCATAGTATTGAAAATCAGGTCACAGTGATTTTAAGTTGTGTTCTGTCTCCATCTATCTGTCAGGTTGCATCTGTTTTGTTGTTATCAGGTCATACCTTTGAAAAAGATTCAAAGGATTTAGAAGAGAAAAATCTACTACTGCTTCGGTATTCTGACAGTTAGCCTTAGGTCTGCCAGGTATTTAAAAGAGCACCCATTAGATATGGGCTTAGTAAAGCCAGGCAAATGATCCTGCTGTTTGTGAAGCTTCTCTGTTTCTTAAAAGCATACCCTAAGAGTTGACTTTCAAGGGCTTACTTTATCTAGACCTTGAAATCAAGCTCCTCAGAAGTCACTTTCGTGATCACAGTGCTGATTTTCGGGCTACTTTGTAACCAGAACTTAATATTCCAAACCTCAGACCTCTTCTGCTTCTTATTGCAAGTGTTTTAAGTACCAAATAGTAGCTTCAGCTTCCGTAGCTAAGCATCAAGTCTCTGTATCAGCTTGAGAAATGTTACCCTTTCAACCTAGGGCAGACTTTTAGGATTTACTTCAGTGAGAACGCAGGATAGAGTCATGGCATCATTTAGGTTGGAAATGACCTGGAAGACCAAGTTCAACTATTAACAGAAAATTGCTATGTCTACCAGTAAACCATGTTCCAGAGCACCACATCTATGTGCCTTTTAAATACTTCCAGGGGTACAGACTCCACCACATCCCTGGGCAGCTTGTTGCTTTGCTTGGCAACCTTTCAGTGAAGATCCTTTTCCTAACAGCCAATATAAACCTTCCCTGGCACAACTTGAGGCTAATTCTGCATGTTCAGTTTGCTTGTTACTTGAGAGAAGTAACAAGAGGCTGACCTACCTGGCTACACCCATCTTTCAGGTAGGTCTCTCTTCTAGTCAAAATAGTTACCTTGCTGATTAAGCTTTAAGTCTATGACTGCATTGGTTACTTAACCAATGTAAATGGAGGAGAGGGAAAGTTCAAGAAGATTCTTCAGCAAATCTTTGTAGTTCCTATACTGCACAGATTAATTTTTTTTCTTCATCGTTGCAGTAGTGGCTTCTGTCTACAGTCTCTCTTTCCCTGGGCTCTGGTGCCTGCTTCTGCCTCAGACATGTGAAAGAGTCATAGCTTTAAACATCACTTATTCTCCATGGCAGTTGTCCTTCAGCACCAACCCCTCAGTATCCCAGAAATCTGTGATCTCACAGATTTAACCTTATTTTTTCTAAGGCCTGTCCATTTTTTATTTTGGTCATTTGCTTTGTAACATCTGCTTGCTGATATGGTAGCCTTTATAAAGGTTAACCTTTATAACCTTATAACCTTTATAAAGAGGACTTTTGAGGACTTCTTCAAGCTTCTTGTAGCTTTGTGTTGTTAGATTCACATGCTGCATCATCTCTCTGAGGTGAATCAATAGTATAAATCCAGAAGCCTTTACTTTTTTGTGGTGAGTTCTGCCTTCCTTTGTCCAGTAGGTGTGTAGGTATGACAAGTCCCTACAGAGGATTGATTTATAGTCAGCTGTTTTTTTTCCTAATTGCGTTGCAGAATGCTGAGAAGGGATTCCTGTCTCACTTCCACTACAGTATCTTTAAATGTAGGGCTTATTTGCAAATGATTGTATTTTTTTGGATTGTATTAGTCACAAAGAAAGTTAGTTTGTGTGGATCACTATAGTTCTGAGAACAAATTTGTCTCTTGGATCACTTGGTGTTTGCCATCCCCACGACAGACTTTCAGTGATCAATTTTGGATGTAGTCTACACTTCCTTTGAGGACCCAATATTGGAATCATCACTGGCATCAGATAGTTGTGGAAATAATGAGTGTGAGAGGAGGGAGGGCTTCCTTACTATTTTAACTATATGTATCACATGCAGGAATAGTTAGAGTAAATACTGTATTATGAGAGTAAATACTTTTTAAATTGCTTTGGGTATCCATCTTGAAATGAAAAATACAGGGCTAATGTAAAATTTGGCCTGTGATGGCTATTTAATTGCTTATATATGTATTTTAAATTATTTAGAAAACCATTGCATATAATTTTGTGGTATTTTTGTGATGAAAGCTGGAGAGAAAATCTGCTATGTAAGAAATGTTTATTGACCTTTTATATGCTCTGTTCTTTCTTAAAGGTGGTTGTTATTATGCAAAATAAAATTGGTCCAATAATGCACTGTGTACTTGAAAAAGTGACTAGAAGGGAAACTAAATAAAAACATTTTGCCTTTTTAATGCTTGTCTAATGATCTTTTGATATGTTAGAGCTGCTCTGGGTCTATATTTTTGTTAGGAAAATGAATAAAAAGGCATTAAGAAAATTACTTACCTGAGTATTTTTTAAATTTAAGGCAGCCAAGGCTGGATTGAAAATCTACAGACCAGGAGTAAAACAGGATGATGAAAATTCTGGTGGCTGGTTTAGCTGGATATGGAGCTGGTCGGGTAGAAAGAAGGATGAAAAAAACCAAGAAGTAAAGGGTTCAAGTATGATAATTTACTGGTATTCTTTTTGTTACTAGGAATCTATTAGAGTCCTAGGTACCTAGCAGTGGAACTTGTAATCAATTTGTTACTGTATGCATTTTCTCTTAGCCTTTTCTTTTGCTTATATACTTATTAATTGCATGTAACAGAGGTTATACAATTGTACAACTCCTCCATAGTTCCTTCTGAGCTGTGTTTAATACAGTGGAAATTAATGGAATGTAAACAATTTTACTTGCATTCATTTTAAAATTTGCATATTTCGTGAAATGTATATTTGATATATGAGGCACCTAGTAAAGATTATGGAACATAGAAACTTAATAACAAAGGCTGCTTCTGTTGTTAGCAAGATAAGAAATAGAATAGGTAAGGAAAAAATTATAAGAGCATTTTAAAGCATGCTTTAGATTTGCAAGACTTGGCTTTAAACCCAAGGGTATTTTCTTTTGCTAATTCAGGACAGTAATGTTGACAGTATCTACTCTGTATTGTAGAGCTACCAAGCACAGAAAAGTGTAGAACAGTATTTGCATTTTTTAGATCTCTATACTCAGTTTAACTAACCTCTTGAAATGTGACAGGTCTTGAACAGCTGATGACACAGGAAGAGAAGGCTAAACTTTATGCAGCAATTGGATATAGTGAAACAGCTGTGGATCCAACCCTTCCAAAATCAGTAAGTCATAGCTGGCTGTATGGTATAGCTTCATCTACTAAAAAAATCTCCAAAGATGATAGGAAATCACTTTTAAATTACTTGAAGCTTTGTCTCTATATTTGAATATTGTTCTGATACCTTTTAATGAAATTACTGCATGCCAGTTTTCTGCATCCTTAGATGCAGTTTTAGTATAGTGGTTACAAAGCTTACTTTTGGATATTCTTAAATAGTAAAGAATAAATTTTTACTTGCTCTAACAAGAATAGGATAATAAATGTAGTGTATTGTAGTTTAAATATTGAAGGATATTAATATGTCATCTTACAATATTCAAAAGCTTTTTAAGAAAATGCACTAGGGGATCTTAATAAAGGATCAGGAAGTGCACTGTAAAATATAAGTGATAGTAGATGAGGTAGAATAAGTGATTATATATTATATAAAGAAAGAGATGATTCAAGGATTGTACTGGGAAAGAGCAACATTTTGAACCATTCGGAAATGGTCTGATAAATCCTCTTATTGTGTGATACCAAGGATGAAATGATGAGCTGCTTTCTACCTCTGCATCAGAGGGTCTTTTTCACAAAATTTGGTAAAGATATAAAAAGACTCATATTTGTGAGGATACTCTGCCTCTTTGTAGACTTTTACACCAGCTATGATACGAGCTATGCGCAAAAGCAGTAGTTTCAAACTTAGTTGTAGCTTTCATCTCTTCAAAAATTGTATCAAGATGGATATTAATGTATTTTATACTCCTATGTTGTTTTTTTTGGCATGTCTAGTATGAAGCCATGAAGTTCTCTGTGAACTTATTAAGCATGTCGATATCAATAAGAGAAAACATGCAAACTCCTCAGCTAATAGAATTTGCATTAACTGACTTGAGTACGGTACTTACCCAACGACCAGGTGCACAAGCAATAAGGTGAGCTTTCTCTATCAAACTGGTTTCGCCTCTCATGAAATGATGGTGATGACGACTAGTAGGCATTTTAAGACTGTGTTATGATATTTAAGTGTCATTCCTTTTGCAGTCTGGAATGAAGTTGTTCTGCGGCTGAGGGATAAATCATGGATACTCTTCCCATGACTGAATTCTCTGCATCTCCAGAGCTTTTTGTTCCAATATGGATATGCTCCTTTTTTTATTTTCAGTTTGTCATTGTTATGTGCAAACAATCCAGTTACAAACTTGTTATTTGCTTTGAAAAGTGACTGTTAAGTTTCGTTTTGAAACTTAACCTGAGCAGGGTGATCTTGTAAGCACTTGTTTGTGGGCATTTAACATGATGGAAAAGTTCTTGTGTTCCCAGTTCACTTTTGGATTTGTGGAAGAAAGATGTAACTGATGATTTTTCCTTTGTTTTATGCTCTCAGTAGGTGAGTGAAAAGCATCTAGTGAAATATTTCAATTTTATTTCAAATGCACTTAAAAATTCTGGGAGAAGGTAACCCTCCTCTTTTAAACCTTGTTCCCTCTACTTTGAGATGAGTATAATATATGTATAATATTAAGATACTATTGATCTTGATTAGTTTTATGTTGAATTTTTTCTAAAATTCTGTTTTCTGTTTGTACTCTTGTGCATCTAAATGGCCCTGACAATCCTATTGTACTAAGAAAAAGAGAAAAAATAATACATTTTTTACAGTGAAATATTTTTCTTAGAGTGTTGGGAGATAAAAAAATCTTCAACTGAGAGCTGTTGCAGAGGTGGATAGCATTTTGGTGGAAAAAAAAAATCCAAGATCCAAAAATTACTCTTGGAGTAATTAGACGATTTATCTTTGTTTTTTTCATTTGTCTGTGCCAGAACCATTTTGTCTCTTCTGTATGTCTGTTTCCCACTATAAATACACCTTCTAATTCCTGAAGTCACACTAAAGTATTCTCATTTGAATTTTGCAACTTTGCAGAATCTCTTACCTGCCCTGACACCTGCCCTCATGAAAAGTGTATGAAGGAAATAAGTTAGATGCCCTATTGTATTTAGACAGGGGCAGCTAATAGACACAAAAGATAATGAAATGGAAAACAGATAACACAGGGATGTATGTATTAAATCCTTAGAATAAGCTGTTTATAGTTAAGGTAGGGTAGAAACATATTGTACTGGTTTATGTTTTTTTTTTTCCATCTAATTTTTTATACTCTTTCCATGTAATTGTACTTAGCCAGATGGATATTGCATCTGAACAGTCTGCTTACATTTCTGTACAGGTTTGAAACAAAAATTGCCTCGCTTGAAGTTACAGGCGTGTCTCAAGAAAAGTGTACGCCCCGTCTCCTGTCTTCTCGAACAGCCTATTCAGATGACAATACCTCACTTTTAAGCATAATGTTTGAGACTAATCCTTTGGATGAGAAAGCAGATCAGAGGATTAGAATAGAATCACAACCACTGGAAATAGTATATGATGCAGTAAGTAAATATTTGAATAAGTTATAAATCGTCAAAAATCCTACTTAATAGTAAATTTACCTTATTTTTTTAACAGATGACAGTAAATAACTTAGTGGATTTCTTTAGACCTCCAAAAGATGTACATTTAGAGCAATTGACATCGGCAACTCTGATGAAGCTTGAAGAATTCCGGGAAAAAACATCAACAGGCAAGTGCTGCATGCTCTTCTCACAGCACACTCAGACAAATTTTAGATTGTAGGAGTGTTGAGTGTATCTTTCTCTATGGAGATGTGTGCATCCAAGTCATAGCTTTCTAACACCTAATAAGGTGTTTACCACCTGCTCAGTTAGCACTATTTGCTATCATAATTTCATCTACATGATGCTTCTTTAAGGAGTCTCTATAGTGGTTCAGAAGAAATATGAAGAGCATATGTACTTAGCATATGTATTTTTAGCATATGTACCTTCCTAACACACCACCTAAATAGTTGAATTATTCTATCTTATTGCAGTATGTTTATTCTAGGTATTGAATAATTTAATGTTTATATCTCTTTTAACTTTAACTGTTTCTACTTGTAGAAATATTTGTAAAATATGCTCCAAAGCCATAGATAATCTTTCAGTATTTTTAACTCCATACAGAGTTAAAAGAATTTGTTACATCTTCTGTTTTGTTCATCTGGTATGTAGAAGGCCTCAGTTATTTAAAACTCCTGAAATACTGATTCTGAGATATTAATCCTCTAAGTTAACCTCTGAAACCTTTTCAGATTTCTTGTTTCTCAGGAAATTATGCCTTTGTATAGATGTTTTTGATTTTCTGACTTCCTTGATGAATATTTGTTCTGATTTGGATTGACTCAGTTCAAGGTCTATAAACTGTATTTATCTGCTTTCCAGCTTATGAGTTTTATAGCTGTTACACTAGTTTTCATTTCATCTTGCTTATCTCTAGAGATCTTGTATTTTAAGACATGAATGTAAGTCCTGAGTACTGTGAAGACTGACCCTGAGATCTGTGGAGTTAATTTGTTCCAGTAAGGATGTCTGAGGCTTTGTAAATCAGAGATGTATCCAGCACAGTGTCCTGTTTCTGTGGGTGGGAGTGGATGCAGAGGGGAGATATTATATATAAATTACTTTTAAAAGGAAAAAACAAACAATGGATGTTTTCTTAAACCTCTTATAATTTCATAACCTATTAATAATTAAATTGTAAATATAAAAAATCTGCATACTGAAGTGATAAAAATTTTAAGAAAACTCAAGCAAAAAGTTTATTTGATTACTTCTATCAGGCTAGTATTGGGAGGGAAATCAAGCATCAATAGTATTTTTATTCATTAGTTCTTCTTCGAGTGAACTGTTTAATTAAGGACTAATATCAGATTAACCAGAATTATCAGCTTCCTTGTCTTTTCTTTCAGAAATTTCTTGAGCAATATTGACTATATTGATACAACAGTTCATTGTTGATTTCTGAGATGAAATTTAAAATTTGCTTTATATATAATATGCTTGGTTCTCTGCTCATTAGCAGCAAAAATAGTGGTGTTGATCATAATTAATATTTTGTGAAAATATGAAATCGTCCTCTGTGTTTATTCCAGTTGAGCATATCATTGCTGTAGAGGTATATCCAATACTGTTTATACCCTCACAAGAATGCCATGTTGTCCAGAGTAACCTAAAACCTTGTTCCAGTCACAAATGAAAAATTTGATGATAATGTCTCAAAATATGCAGTACATTGCTTGTAAAATCTTGTCTGAGTTTCAGAGAATTGCCAGTGAAAAAAGATTTGATCTGCAGAATATTCTGATGCAGGAGACTATGCTAAGCTCAGAGGTAGAATAAGAAAAGTGGAAACACAGAAGTATAATTAATATGTTCAGACCTGCAGTCCTCAAGAATGAGTTCTTAACACTTTCCTTTGAAGCAATAGAAGGTAGCTGGAAAATATAGGGGAACTGTGAACTGCAAAATTGAAGGAACTTGCTACACTGGAGTAGTTATGATTTTCAGCATTAAAAAACATTAAAAAAGCTTGGTTTACCAGAGCTCAGTTTATGGATTCTACTACATTTTTTCCCAAATAAAAGAAATGAGAAAATATTTACTTGACCTTTCTACATCACTCAAATTCAGCTAGCCAGTGCAAACTGATAAAATCCTGCTCTTCTTGTTACTCCAAGTTGTTTTGTCTTGCAAATCCTGAAATGTAGTTGTCATCCAGTCCTTTACTGACTAGCCTAGCTCTGCTCTGACAGGGCAACCTTTGATAATGTAGCAGATTTAATTGTTTTCTTACCAGTGGATGTGTTTACTGTCATGTTGTTATCTTCATAATTCATTGTCTTCTACTTCTGTGATCGTCAGCTTGTTGTAAACGGTAGATATTTAATGAGTTGTGGCTACATCATAAGGCAATTTCCAGATCTAACTTGGAGCAATACCATTCACTCTTCAGTTGAGCAAAAAAGCAGAATTTGATCACAAATCTTATGAATGTCTGATTTTCCCAACTAATTGCATATTTTTTGAACTTAATTTTTGTAAGATCATATATTTGCATGTCTTTGGTGTCTCAAGATGGAGATATTTGTCAGCATTTAGTGTAAACCTGTGTATCTCAGTATCAAAAAACACTAGTAGTTTGGCTAGTGTAGTTGGATACTCAAAAATAAGAAATTCTAGAGCAATTAGATTTCTGAATCTATGGAACATAGTGGGTTAATGCAGTAATTTCAAAGTTGCAGTTCACATTCCAGTTCTTCTCTAATTTCATCTCTGCTCAGTGGGAAGTATTTTGGAGTTTGCATATTGTTGTCTATACTTGTCAACACTTTCCTATCATCGTTTCATCTACTTGATGCTTCTTTAAGCACTGTCTATAATGAATGAAAGAAGAAATATGAAGAGCATATGTACCTTAGTTATTTAGCATATAGATTTTGTTTAAAATTAGATCTGATTTTCTTTTTGTCACTTTCTTTTAATCCTACAGGTTCTGTATGAATTTCTTTTGTTTGTTTGTATTTAATAATTGTACTGTTTTTTCAGGATTGTTGTATATTATTGAAACCCAGAAAGTTCTTGACCTCAAAATAAACCTCATGGCTTCATACATCATTGTTCCACAAAAAGGATTCTATGACCATACATCAAATTTACTGCTGCTGGATCTTGGTAGCTTTAAAGTATGTATTTACGTAATAACGTAATTTACCGAAAATAATAATTCAGTTTTTTACCTGATTTACAGTTTCTTAATTTGAGTTTCATGGTCATGAACAGTACCATAGCACTTTCTCTTACTCGTACAAGAGTACAAGAGTAAGAGTACCTCTTGCAGTGTATTTATTAAGTATTTATTTTACAGTGCTTTGTAGTCAAGGCAAAAGTTACTGAACTCTTCTCAGCGGATTTGTTCGGTGCAAAAGAATTGCTAGAAAATACTCCTTCCCTAGCAAGAAACTACTGTTGATAATTTGGACTGTTATGTGGAAAATGTCTAGTAATTTTTTACATTGCCTTACAATATAAAATAGTGAACTTCTTTGTTACATGATTAAATGGTATTCTTATTTTTCATATTATTATTACTTACCCTTTAATCACTGAATGTACTTTAAAATGAGGAAAGTAAACATACTGGCAATTTTTAAGATAATTTGGATGAGATTGGGGGTGTATTTGAGATAATGATTTATTTTTTTGACTTTTCCCTTGCATGAGGTATGTAAAATTATAATTTATCACTATAAAAAAGGAATAGACTTTGAAATAAAATAGAAGAGACTTTATTATTAGCGGTCTTCTTCTTACTCAGTGATGAACTTGTGTACTTCAGGATAAGTGATCTTACATGCATATAGGCAATTTACTTTTTATTTACTTGTATTCTGGGTAAAATTGGTTCTGCCACTTAGTATCTGTTTAGATTGCTGTCTGCTTCTTAGCAAAAATTTGTTTCAAATCCTAAGATCTTGCTAATGAGAATAAGTTTTCTATGTAGTTTCCACATAATTACTTCTGAACGTGTGATTTCAGCTTGAATTATAGAACTGTTTGGCTTGGAAGAGACCTTTAAATAAAGGTCATTGAGTTTAACCTCACTGCAATGAGCAGAGACATCTTTAACTAGATCAGGTTCCTCAGCCACCTGTCCATCCTGACCTTGAATGTTCCCAGGGGTGGGCGTACACCTCCTCTCTGGACAACTCGTGCCAGTGTCATACCACTTTCATTTTAAGAAAATTCCTTATATCTAGTCTATATCTACTCTTAGCTTTAAGGTGTTACCCCTTGAATTGTCAGACCAAGTCCTGGTAAACTCTGTTACCATCTTTCTTTTTGGCCCACTCTGAATACTGAAAGGCTGCTGAAAAGTCTCCCCAGAGCCTTCTCTTCTTCAGGCTGAATAGCGCCAGCTCTCTCTGCCTTTTTCTTAGAGGAGATGTGTTCTGCTCCCTTGGCTATAGTACTTGTGCTCCAGATCCCTTCCTAGCTCTTTTGCCCTTCTCAGGACATATTCCAGCACCCTAATGCCTGTGTTGCTGTGCGGAACCCCAAATAAAGTATAGTATTCAAGCTGCAGCCTCGCCAGTGCCAAGTACAGGGGAATGAACAATCCCTCCCCTTGTTCTGCTGGCCACACTATTGCTTTTGGCCACCTGGGTACTCACTGGCTCTCATTCAGATGGCTGTCAGTCATCTTGACCTGCTGCTCTCCTCCCTGAGCTATGTCACTAAGCAGGGAGATTCTCTGCTTAGGCACACCTCCCACAGGTGTGCTCACTGCTGCTGTCTGGTGTTGGCATAAGAGTTGGACACATCCTGCAGCCTGGCACCTGGGTGGCAGCATGTTCCCACCAGAGCTCTGATTAGGTGCATCAGTCGTGCTGATGATTTGGTAATGGGCTGCTGCAGTCCAACTGCAGGTCTGTGCAATAGGTCATGTTTAAAAAGAATGTGTTGGATTGCTTCAGAAAGTAGAATTAGTGAAGAAGCTTACTCTGTGGATACTAAAAATTATGTGATCTGGTTGTAAATCCAAGTTATTTCAGTGACAGATAATTTCACTAACTCTTCTGAGTATTAGTCATTTGTAGGCAGTTTGTAGGGTTGGTACTTTGTAGTTGTTTGTGTGCTTGAAGCAGCCTCCTAATAGCCTACTTCCCTTTCCACCCCATGCATGATTACTCTTGGAAATGTTACATAGAAGAACACATTTCAAATGTAGACTTCAGTGTGTGTGGCATTTTTTTCCTGAAGTGGATGAGTAATTTTTGTAGTGAATGTGACTCCTAGGTTGGTTCCTCTGATTTAATAGAATTTAGAAATACCATAAGAAAATACCAGAGAAAATTTAGTTGCCTCTCAGGATATGATTAGTAGTTCTGTATTCACTTTGACTGACATATGCTTAAGTGAGAGGTGGGTCGTTTGTTGAATGAGAATATTTAACACAAAACAAACAATCTTTTCCCTCAGTTGCATACTGGAAAAGATCAAGCCCCAGGAGGAAAAATGGCATGTAAAATTAAAACTGTGCTTCAGTAGATAAATAGGGTTATTAATTTAGTCATTCTGAATTTGCATCTCCAAGTTATTTTTAACGTAAAAGTTACAATGGACTTAGAGTCCAGCAGTACTGAAAAATAAATGCTGTGTCTTAGATGCTAGTTTTTCAACCTCTTTTAGTTCCTTTGAATATTGCCTGGGTTTGACAAAACCAAATATGAATCCAAAATTATTAGATGTGTAAGGATGAGGACAGACACATTTCATCAGAGATGAACATCAGGGAGGATACATACAAATGTGAAATACCAGAGAAGTATGGGTGTCCCAGAGCTGAATCAAAGGACTATTGACTGATACTAAAGGAAAGACATTGATGATGAACAGTCCAAATCATCTTTTCCTCTCTAATGTGTCACAGCTGAATTCAACAGAGTTCAGAAATACCTTTCACGTGTCTGAGTTGCTTAATGCAGTAATATTTTATATATAAAAATTCTGAATGATTATTCTACTGATTAAAAAGGGTTTGAGATTTTATACTTTGGAGTATAAGTCACTTATTGAAGAAAATTATTCTGTACATAGTATATAATATATTTTAATTTGGTTTTTGTTCATTTCTTTGTGGAAGAAATGGTGTTAATACTCTGATTTTTGTTTTGGTGCATTCTGGAAATTTTAGATATTTGCTGTGCTGTGACAGTTGTAAGACTGTGGTCTATAGTGAGGACTGATTCATTTGTTATGGTAGGAACAAGTATTTGTAGAATTAGTGCCCTTAATATTTCTGAAATTGATTTATACTTTCTTTTTTTTACATATTTTAAGATGGCAAGCAAAAGTCGTTCTGCTTTATCAAAAATCAAAGTAGGGCAAACCTCAATTGAAGATATAATGTCCAGAGCTTATGACAGTTTTGATGTCCAGCTCAGTAGCATGCAGTTACTGTACAGCAAACATGGTAAGTATTCATGAAAGTAATCTTGCTTTATATGACTGAATGCAATGTGATGGTGGTTGTGCCTCATTTTTGTAGCTGAAGCAGTGGAGAATCTTTTGGAATGTGCTTCTCCAAATGTAAGTGTTCTAAATTCAGTACTATCAACATACGATGAATTTCCAAAACATACCTTTAGGACTTCAGTTCCAATTTTAGCAAATTCATAATAAAATTCCTTTTGTTGAATATATCTCATTTGATTTGTTGCATAGTGAGCGTAAGACTGTAATTACTTTGTTTATGGTATTTTCCTTCAGTGCCTTTGCTTTTCTCCAGACTTAAAGCAGAATCCACAAGTAGTTGTAGGTTTGATCATTTTTTTGAGGGTAAGGAAAGAATGTGAATTGAACTACTTCAATAAGGTATCAAAGGAAACTTTAGTATTTTGGGAACTAGCAACATAGAGTCAATCATAGACTTTTGAATAATTTAATTCCTAATCTTTTGGGTTTAATTCAATTTAATGATTTAACTCTCCAGGGTAGAATACAGAGCCTAAACTCCCAGTACTACACATGTTAAGAATTGGGTCCTGGGAAGTCTACAGGGGTGCTGTAGCTGTGAAGATGAGAGTAGGAGAAATTATTAATTAGTCTTGTATGTGCGAAGTTCAGATGTATGGATACATCTGTTGATAGAACTATAAAAGAGATCGTGGCACCTGAATTTTTAGGAATATGTACTAATATCAGATACTTGAATTCTGTGATGTGTGCTGAGAAGGAATCTCTTTCAGTATTTAAAGTAGGTTTTCTCTGCTCTTGTAGATGAGAACTGGCGAGAAGCTCGGAAACTGAAAAACTCATCTCAGTGTATCTTGCAGCCCTTGGATGTAAACCTGGAATTTAGCAGGGCTATGGTTGTTACAGATGCAAGAATGCCCAGGTATGTATTTTCCCAATTTTGAAATTTTATGGTAAACTACTTTTTTGAGGGGAAAAAGAGGAAAAAATAAGGATCTGGTTATACCTGTGGACTTTTACATTGGCTATATTTAAATATTGAAAGTAAAATACATTTATCTAGAAAAATAGAAAATAAATTAAAATAAGTTTTCAGATACCAAAGACGTGATAGAATGTTGCAGTAGTATGCTTCAAATATTTAAAGATTTTTATTAAAGATAATTAAGATATTACTACCTCTTCTAATTCAGTTTTCCTAATAGCTACATTTCAGTTCTCATTGAAAATACCAAGGAGCTAAAAATCTGAATTTAAAATCAGTTCTATAAATACCAAAAATATTTTGAAAAATAATGGGCTGTCATACTCCCTCTCTTGTGACTTGGCTTATTGTTCTAGTTAGTTTACCTGCTGTGGAAACAGCTCTTAATGCCTTGCATTTGCACTTAAGGTTGTTTAGTGAAATCTTTTTAGTTATAGAAATTGTACCAATCAGAAGAAAATAATTAGTACTGTTAATAACGATCAGTGATTGCATGATATAATGCTGCCACCTTCTGGAAATCTGGGAGGCCAGATTTTGAGTTTTGATGCTTACAAAACATCTTAATGTTTTTCCCTCCTTACTTTTTCTCTGTTGAAGACGGTCAAATAAGGGGAATGCAATTCACAGGAATCTTCTTATGTTAGAAAGTGAGATTTCATTTCTATGGTCATATAACAGAACGACATAATTTTAATGTAGGTTTGCAATTCACATCTCTCAGAAATTACACTGGTATAACTTGGATTAAGGGGTGTCTTCTCTTAATGTGTACACGTCCTGCAGTGTTGCAGTACTACCTGTCTGAGTGTCTTGGCTACCTTATGTATTTTGGCAGTTCATGTGTCAAACAGATTCTGGAAAATTCCTGCGTAATTTTTCTCCATATCGCATTGGGCACAAATGATGAACGTTAATTGTAGCTTTTGTGTCAGCAAGAATCCCCTAAACTTTTATATTTTTTTTTTATAAGGTTTTATATTTTTTTTTATATAAAACCTTTTTATAAGGTTTTATATTTTTTTGATATTTGTTTTATCCTGTAGTATGGTCCCTCCTTTTTCTGGAAGAAGTGTCTGAGAGTCTGTCATACGGTTTTTGAAGGTGTATGAAGAAAGTATTAGGATAGCAATATTAAGAGTATCCTATATAATAACATTCATTATAAACACAATAAAAATTCCAGTGTGAAGGAATGTACCGATTTGCAGCTTTGATGGTGGCATTCTTTTAACATTTCTTTCTGACCACAACCAGACTGAACTTGAAGGAAGTTTCTGCAGATTTCCTCATCAGTTGAAGCACTTACCTTCTCTGTGCCTCAGTCTCTGCAAATGGGGTGTAATTAATTCTCCATATGGAGGTTTCCAAACCTTATAAGCTTTTGTTTAAAGAGCAGTGTAGAGAGCCCAGATTATTTGCATTTGTCTGCTTTGTATCTGCTGAGTGCCTTCCTTCTAACTGTATGGGCTGTCTGTTGTACAGACACTTACGAAAAATGTCTTGACAACATACACAAATTTTTGTTGAGAGGTTTAAGTGCAATGAAGGTGAGAATAGCTATTGTGTGTATTTAATTGCTATTGCTCCTCCAACAACTGAGGAGCACAGAAGAGGGAGAGGTCCTTTAAACCTGGTAGTTACACATCTACCTTAACCGTCTCCATAATAATAAAATAACAAAAAAGGAAAAAGAAAAGAAAAAAAAAAGGAAGAGTCTAAATCTCTCTCTGACAGAACTGGAATTAAGAATTAGAATAGTAGTTGAGAATTAATCCTGTAAGTTAAGGATGTGAATAAATTAATAAAACTGTTTTCTGTCACAGTTTAACATGTACAATTGTGTGCTTCCTTAAGTGTCAGAAACTGTTTCTTCAGATACTCTCATAGTATCAAAGTTAGCTGAGATGGGTTGAAAATATGGAGCTTTTTATTCTCGCATCTTCTTCAGTCTTTAAATTTTATGCCACTTTGAAGATTCAGGTGTGAGTTAAGCACATCAAAAGTGGAAGGAAGTAGCTTGTCTTGTTCCTTACACAGTATGCATCTGGTGCTCCCTGTTACCTGTTGAACAGACCTCTTTATCTGTTCTAACTAGAAGTTGTAATAAAAACACAATATGTTCTTTGAGCAAATTTTCTGCTTGCTTCTGTTACACTCACTTGTATGAAAAACAAAGTAGTGTTTTAAATCTTTAAAAACTCATTGTGCATGTTTGATGTGATTCTACTTCTTTTTTGTCCAAATGGTATTCTATTACACTTAAAATATGTTTTACTGTTTTAATTTTTAAAGATGGTTATTTTATTCTTTTACACCCTGTATGGCTATGTGTTTTTTCTTTTGTTAAATATCTAGACTACTGCTGTAGTGGGCTTAACTATACATGAGTTCTAGGAAGTATTCTGTATTCTTTTTTTGATCTTTTGAGCCCTAAAACAGAAGATGTTTCACATGCGAAAAACATCTCTGCCTTCTCTTCTGTAAAAGACTGTGTAAAAGCTCAGTTATGTGATTTATTGTAAGTAATTAAATGCATGAACATGAGGGGGCAATTTCTGATTGAAAGGAAACTGTGCCTTACGTAACCAAACTAGAAGTGGTTATCAGTAGTATTTGTAGTCCTGATCCACAAGACTTTGTAGCAAATGGAATATCAATGACATTACTAAGTGGATAGTTGCTGATTAAGTAACTTTTCTGTGTGCAACAGAAGAGTTGCATATATATATATATGTATATAAATATATATGTATAAATACATAATACATGCAATGGTTAGATGAAGAATTTTTGGACCCAGAGGACTTCAGTGTTTTTCAGAAGAAAAATAATGTGAAGTTTGATTGAAATAATTTTAAGATTAATTAACTGTGGAACTTTTGATGTTGTTCTTTAAAAAATAGGTTCAAACTGTCAGGACAGTTGCCTTTACTTTCTATACAAATATCAGACCAGAAGGTGACAAGTATCTTGGAGCTAATTGATAGCATTCCTAAGCCAGAAAGTGCGCCTGCTACCAGTTCTCCTCCAAAAATGACTGAGGTAAGATTTTTAAGAGATTTCATTAAAAACTATCAGAAAACTATCAAAAAAATCAGAAAAAAACCTTCTTGATATTAGCATTCCGGTTTTGAAAGGTTCACAAAAAAGTGAGGAACAAGTGTTGACTTCATGCCTCTTGAAAAATTTAGCTTTTTCTCTAAAGCTGTAGAAAATTTTATTGCTGTTGAGTTAGTTTATTGTGAACTTTAGCCCATAATTATGAAATAGTTGTCAAGTGCTTGGATTTAAAATAGAAGCCCTCAGAGTTTTACTATAATGGGAATTAATTAGTAGTTCATAATAATCTTGACTAATAAGCATAATCAGTTTTGTTTAATTCGTTTAATTGTACCTTCAAATGTATCATAGTGCTGCAGAATTTAGATTCAGCTGTTTTGTTTAGTGAAGAAAACATTAAAATGCTGGAATTTTTGAAGTTCAAGTATTATGTCACGTTACATCATAGTTTCAAAAGCCAAACAATAAATACTCACTATCTGTTTTATAAACAATGCATGCCTGGTAAAAGTAGTAGTTTTTTTTTCAGCTGACCTCAGTGCTTTTCCCATTTCAAGTCCTTTACACAGTGTAGCTCAGGGGTGGAAGTTTTCCCTTGCACTTGTATCAGTTAGGAGTTTGGAGAGTGGTTCTTGCTCTTTCGCCACCCCCTTTCCTTGGTGAAAATGGTTTGGCTCACTGTTTTATAAATTCTTCTAAACAGAAGTTTGTCCCCTTCTTATTTTTCCTGAAAAATATATTTCACCTTTTGAGCTGTTCTTAACAAAACTAGGAGATTAACTCATAGTTACTAATTTTTGACATGACTAGTCTTTGTGATCTGGCTATGTTTAATGTATGTGTAAAGCAGTCCTATTATTAGAATGTATGTAAACTCTTTTAAAAGTCAAAGACAGAATTTTCCTCTCTGTTTTTCTGTCATTTGTAAATACTTCTAACAATGTTATTAAGTAACTCAGGAACTTGATCCTACAGAAATAGTGGTCATCTTTGTATTTGGGGTTTTTTTTAGATTATTTGATAATTATCTTTCCATCTTTGTACAAATTATTCTGCACTGTTCTGGAAGGCTGTTACTGCAGTTTGGTATTTTCTGTGGGTTATATTAGTGTTATATATATATAATATATAATAAATAATATTTATTAACAGTTAATGCAGCAATTTGACATGCATACCTATTGAAAGTATGTATACAGTGAAGAGTATTTTTCTTCACATGGTTCTTGCCATCTCTTTAGTGGTGCCATTAAAATTTTAGCTAATTCTGACTTAATGGTATACTAATAGTATACCCAACCAAAGCCACCTTAGTCTCTGTTGTTTTGTGCAACAAATCATAAACTAACTTTTTTTGAGGGTAGGTATTGGGACTTTACTTTTACAAGAATAGAATTTGCATGTATAAGATGCACATTGTCCTCTGCTTTATAGCACTGACTATACTTGAATTTAATTATAGAATTTAACTGTTAAGTCTCAAGTATTTTAAGTGACCTTGAAGTAGTTAGTATTGCCTGTACATTAGTTGTGATATACAGTAGATGAGGTGAGGAAAGACTGTGGACCAAGTATAAATATATTTGTGTTATATGTGAATCCAGATCAAAACTTAGGCTTAGACCTGTCTGCTCAAGCTTCTGTTTACTTCAGAACATGACAGACTTTAATTGCTGGTATTAAATTCAGTTAATTTGAGTGGATTTTGGGCTTTGATGGTGGCAGATATACTACCATGCTTTCATCCTTACAACTGTAATTCTTCTGGACTTTGTTAACATCCCATAATTTCTGAACTGAAAAGAACGTGAAATCCTTTGTCAGAGGGCTGTTTTCTTTGTTACATTCTGAGTTAGTGGTGGAAGTGATCTTGAGCTGTGAAAACAGAAGACATTTTGGAACAGATCCTTCTACATTTTTGCACTCAGCATTTTAGTCCAAGAAGACACTTCAGTGTATAAGTTCATTTTTCATGATTTGTACTATGAAGTCAAATTTCATTTTTTTGCCCTTGTTTTCATAGAATATGGAAGTGTTACAGATGAGACATTTTCACGTATTTCTTAAATACTTAGTCTATTTATTACTTATATATCGCCAGCTGGGGGTTTATGTACAAATCACAAATGGGACGGGACTGCTGAGGAACGTGCCTTGAGCTATTTTGTTTTTCAGCATCAGTCTCATTACATGATTATGACAATGGGAAGATGCCATCAGCTCACATCCCAGGCAGCAGACCAAGAACTTAATGTTACAACATACTTTATAAGTTTTTTGACCAATCACACAAAGCAAAAGCACATTGACAGTAGTTCTATCCAACCATTGTGAGCACACGTACCTTTGGTTAAAACAATGCCTGCTTGTTTTGAATGCAATACCTGCTTGTAAGCCTTAAAACACAATGCAAGAGCTCCATTATTAAGCTTAAAACTTCCTAATATCTTGCTAGATAAACTTTTCTGTAGCTTAGGGAGTTATTCTAGACAGGGGTTAATACACAGACCATTGTTCTATTTGTCATTGCTTTTGTACTTTGTAAATAATTTTTCTGCTGATCTATCTCATGGCTACTGCTTAGCTCCAGTCACATTTCTGCTGTCTCTGAGGCCTGCCTTTTGCAGCTTTCCCCAAACCCTCTGATTTTGTGGATTCCCACACTTGTAGACATGAATATATTCAATAAAATCAGATTATGTAGGCTGGAGACAGAGATGTGGAAATGTTGAGCATGAGATGAAAAATGTAGCCTTGGAAACAATATTCAAGATGTTTCTTGTTGCCATAATGTATCGATTTGATACTGTGGTGTTGTGAATAATTGTCTGAGCCTGAACTTTGAAAAGTGCAGTAACAAGGGAGAGGAGATGATGTGGTGGTGCAGGGAAAGAGCTGTTTTAAACTGTGCAGTCCAGAGCCAAAGGCACTCAAGAAGAAAGGGCACACAGTGCGCAGTGCTCTTACTTTGATACTCTGTGCAAGGCACATCTATAATACATGTGCATGTGGAACTTGCAGGTGAGAATTCTTTACAAACTCAGATTGCTGAGATTGCTTTCTGAGACTTGATGATAACTAAATCATTTGGATACTTTTACTAAGAGCATTTAATTCTATCATATATGAAACCACGTAGAGTGGAAGATTCTTGTTCTAGAGTGCACTCTAGTGGCATTTCACATATTTTCAGTTACTGCTCTGAGTTGTGCCTAACTGCATTTCACAGTTGAAGACTCAGAATTATCCTGACGTCGAAGGATCGTCGAAGTCCGACTCCTGGCCCTGCACAGGACCATCCCTAGGACTCAACACCATATACCGCAGAGCATTGTCTAAACACTTTTTGAACTCTGTCCAGCTGGTGCTGTGACCACTTCCCTGAGGAGCTGTTTCAGTGCTCAACCACTTTCTTGGAAAGGGACTTTTTCATAGTGTAAACCTCCCTGACACCCCTTCATGCTGTTCCCTCGAGTCCTGCCACTGGTTCCCAGAGGGAAGGGATCAGTTTCAGCCCCTCTGCTTCCTCTTGTCAGAAAGTTGAACAGTACTGTGAGGCCTCCTCTCAGTATTTTACTAGTTGGTTTTTTTCCCCTTTTGACTGTAGCAGTGCAATTCAATGAGGCGAAGTGCTAGATTCCACACTGGTCTTTTCTCCCAAGCAAAAAGTGCCAGGATAAGACTAAATGGCCTCAGATTGCTTCAGAGGAGGTTTAGATAGGATATTAGGAAAATTTTTTCACCAGAATGATTGTCAATCATTGGAGCAGGCTGCCTGGTGGATGAGTCACCATCCCTGCAGCTATTTAAAAGGCTTGTAGATGTGGCTTGCCACAAAACTATGTCTCTTGCAGTGCTAGGTTTATAGTTGGACTTGGTGATCTGAAGGGTCTTTTCTAACCAAAATGTTTCTATGTTTCTGTGAAACAGAAAGCAGTCCTGTCTGCTCTAATGTTTTTTGTATCTCTTTTTCTTTTTTCCCCACCCAGCACTTGTGTTAGTTTTGTGAAGAGCTGTTGATCTTTATTGTTCTCTGAAGTTGCTGTATTGTAGTCCTTTAAGGGACTAAGTTTTGTCTTTTATGATTTTTCATATCATGTGCCATTTCTAACCATCTTTTGGTCTGTGAAGTTGAATGTTTGAACCTCCTGTGTTTTGTAGTGTGTTCTCTCTAGTTAGATGGAAGTGCAAAAGTTGCTGCTTCTACCTATTTTAGGCCTCGTTTCTCCCCATCCTTATAATTTTAGTAATGTGTTTAATTTTATTGAATTGCACTTAAGCTAAGTTGTAAATTGCACTTTCCCTAAGTTGTAAAACTTGGATGCAGTATATATGCACGCAGTAACATGACCAATAAATACAAGAAAAATTTTTATATCTCCTGTTTCAGGCTACACTGTCCCCTGTGCTTCCAGCACCACCTTCGTCTCAAGGCGTGTATTCTGTTTTGGATCTTCATTCATTTCCTGAGTCAGGTAGTATAATCTGTTTTAAGGTCTTGCTTAAGAAGTGGGTCAAGTCAAGAAGTTTTTGAGTTCTTTGAATTAATTTATTATTCTTTCTGTAGGCAAGGATATGGGGCTTTGTTTCAAGTTCTTGAGGGCTGAGTAGTGTTATATTCTGTTTAGCTTATAATTGATGCAGTACAAACTACTTGTAGCAATATACTACATATAGCAATATATATGTATATATTGGTATATACAGCAGTAAAATTCTGTATTCTTGTTTTTGTCATTCCCTTCCTGAGGGTATAGCAAGAAAATTTTGTTTGGTATGGTGGGTTTATTTTTGTCGGCATATGTTATTATTGCAAAGCTGTATTCAGGGCATTTGAAGTAATATGAACTTTTTAGCTTTAGCATGTACTTAGTCCTCTGATGATGGTTTTAATTATTTTCTTGTGGTGAAGGATTTCTCTTTTATTTAGGTGGATTTGTTTAAATTACAAGGTAGGGAAATGATAACCATTAGAAGCTGCTTTGTTTTTATAAACAAACATTTTGGTTTGTACTGGATAAAGCAGAAGATTGGCTGTGGGAGAACGAGTTGTGTTCAACACTTTCTTGCTGTTCAAAACAGCTTATCTAGATCCTAATATTTCATCTAGTAGTTACATTAGAAAAATAATCAAACATATCAGTATTATTTCAGTATCAGTTATGTTTGTGATGCCAAAACACTCAACTGGAGAAACAGACGACTACTACTTTCTCAAGTTAATGTTTTTTGTGATTAGCAAACACTAGCAAAATTATCGGCAAAGTTACTATGTCTGTTTCATAGCTTTAAATTCAGTGTGTATGCAGTATGTGTAAAAATATGTGTTTGTGCATCTTCATCTGTTTTTATATAAACTTCTTTAAGAGTCATGTCTTTCAGTTCTTAAAAACTAGGCTGAAGTGAGAATGCATGCTGGCAACAAGTAATTTGAGAAAGTAATAGCTAGATTTAGATTGGAATCAAGTCTGATTTTTAATCAAGTCTATACTATAGATACAGTTATACAGTCCTTTTAAGTGATTTATGTTAATTCTCTATCTTTACTCTCCAAAATCTCAGAGCTGTTTTTAAGCTTTACAAAATACTTCATGTTATTTGTTGAGTTTTTTAGAAGGATATTTCTTCCACAGTTACCTTATACTCGAGTGTTTATGTTTTTAGATGAAGACGACCTTCACAAGACAGTGTAATCTATTTATCCTGGTTATATTTCTGCACTAATGTAAAGCGAATTAAAAGCTTGATAGTTCTTAGGAGTCTCTCTGAAATGGGAGATCTACAGCAGCAAGAAATCTCAAGTAGTGTGGCTGATACTGAGGCCATGGCTCCTGTACTGTCAACAGCAGTCTGATCAGCGGATGAGTTAAGCTGTTAGGTCACACCAAAGGCAAGACAAAGCATTGATTGTGCTGTCTTTTGCAAAGCCAGAAGTAAGAGAATGGTGAAAGGAATTAGCTAATGAGATCTGAAGTTTATGATGACGTAATGGAGGCAGCTGTAGGTTTGGTGTAAAGTTGTGGAGGCTGGAATAGGGATGGTTATGGAAACAGATTTTATTGCTAGTTGTCAGCTAGATACTTGTATATTTAAGCTTTTATGGATGTAGATGTAAAAACTCTAGGTTACAATACTGTGAAATATTGGTTGTGTAAACTGCATATGTAATGATGTTGTGAATTAATCCTTAGAATCAGAAGAAGAATTTTATGACGCACTAAGCAGTCCTGTGGAAGATGTGCCATTTTTTGAAGTCTCATCTGGCCCCCTCAAGCAGACTGTCAGTACAAGGCGAAAAAATCTACAAAAACAAGAATCTCTGAAAAATATGACAGATTTCCAACTAAAGTTTGAAGTAGCTGAGGTAAAATTACTTTTAAAAATTTCCCTGAAGCACAGCAGGACTGTATTTTTTTTCCTTGTCTGTTGTGTTTATAATTCCATATGCGCAGAGATATTCATTCCCCATTTTTCCCTGAAACTATTATGCAGAGTTTTTTTCCATAAAAACTCTGGATATGGAATAATTGTGCTTCTGTATTCTTGTCATCACTGAAGTGCTTTGGTTTATCCACTTGATTTTCCAACTCACTTTGTCACTGAATTTTCTTAACCTATGTTTCAGAAATAACATTACATCTTTGTTTTAGCTAAATAGGTGCTTGTGGCCTTTTTTTCCAGATACTGCTGTGGTCAATGGGAAAACTTCAATAATGTTTTATGTTGTAACAAGCACCTTATTTTTCTGTTCTAGTTTTTCCCAGATGCTGTTGTCCACACATGTAAATCTATAACACCTTCATTATGAAGAGTTTTCTGTATTCTTGCTGTTTGAGGCTTAGGGGGGAAAAAAGAGTACTTTATCCAAATGCAAGAATCCCTGCTAACTGTATCAGTTCTAGTAAAAGAGGTGACTTATTAACGCCATCATTAACTTTGTCATTAGATGATCATGGCTATGGGACTCTTATTCCAGAAACTTAGTGTATTTTACTTTACATTTATTTTAAAAATAAATCATACCAATTCAGTTAACTTTACAAATTTTGTTTTATGCTAGGGCTTACAGAATGTCTTCAACACCCCACAGCTAGCTTTTAGCATACTATATATTACACCTTTACTTCTAATAAAACTGAAATGTAGTGTTTACATGATGACATGACCTTATTTAGAACTGCTAGTCTAAAACAAGGATGCTATGTTTTACCTTATTTAATAATAACAACTAACTTACAATCTTTAAGAAAAAATTAATTTGGGAATCTATTAAAAATCACTTCTGTTGTCCTCAAAGTTTAAAATCACTTACTGGATTTTGTTTTGATTTTCCTTATTTGTAGTCAGCATTACATGGAAAGGAAGAATACATATATTTGTTTGTTTGTCAAAATCAGATCCAACAGGCCAGCTACATATTTATTTAACAACAGTATTGTCATGCATTGGTGAAAATGTAGTAAATCCTCTTGCCAGACATTTAGCTTGGGAATCTAACTCTTGGGAGAATTCAGAGAAATTCCAGTGAAAGTAGCACTTTGTGTTGACTGAAAATCTAGTTTTGACTGTATTGAACATTGCTGAGTGCTGTACAGATTTTTTTTTTTTAAATAATAGTTTTTGTGACTGTTACTTTAGTATTACATACCCGCATGTTTGAAGTTTTTGTTGTAATCGCAGCAACCAGTACTGCTTGTTGAATTGTTTCTTTCTATTCAAGGCATTTCCTGTATAGAGTTTAATTATCAATATAGAAATAGACATTAACCAATAAAATGTAAGTAAATTTATTATATCCTGTATAAAAAACGAAGCAGTTCTTATGCTTCTTATAATCCCTTAATGGTTTTGGGTGTGTGTTTTGGTTTTTTCTTTAGGTCTTAATTAAATTATGCCGTCTTACTGGTGATACTGAGATGCCTGTGCTTCAGCTTGGTATTTTGGGCTTAGGCACTGAACTGAAAGTGAGAACATTTGACATGACTGGGAATGCTTTCCTTCGTGAAGTTTGTCTTCTGTGCCCAGAGTATATTGGTAAGTATTTATTATCTGGTCAAGGAATTTTTCACAAATTACACTGTGAATTTGTCTTCAAAAGCTCTGTAGGGCTTTTGTCAAATAAGGAAGATTTGCTTCCTAACTTAAATGTAGGGCTGAGGGCAAGTAAATCAGGAGCTCATCCACTCATTAGTGCTTTGGTAAATATGTTCTGGTGGTGATGATTGTAGAGATTGTAGATTGTGGACATTTAATTATTTTACGTCTGCAAAAGAGGGTTTTTGATTAAGCAGTAATGACAGCTATTAGCCTACCTGGCAGTTTATAGATGAAGAAGATTTTAATTTTTTTTCTTTTAAGTAATTTTCTGTATTCTTTTTTGGTTTTTTTTAGATGATAATGACAAGCCAGTTTACATAATTACTACACTGGATAATGTAGAAGATGATCTTCTCACTCTGGAGTATACAAAGGTTAGGAAAGAGTAGGCTTTGCTTTTCAATTGTAGGCCCGTCATAAGCACCACATTAATATGCATCAGATGTTGAATGTTTTTTCCTTACTTATTGATGTTTTTAACATCTTGAGTGTCACGTGCAAGGTCTGTCTGCTCCTTTAGCAGAAAAACTTAAGTTGTAGTGGATTTGAAAATAAGTTTTTTAATGGAATTTACAAACTTCTGATTTGTTTGTTTTATGTGCATTTTTGGTGGAATAGACTGATATTAAGGGACCAGAACTGAAAACTGTCTGTCAGAATGTTCTACAGAAAATAAAGGTATGATAATTTTTTTTTACATCATTTTCTCAATTTGAGAGGAGAGGCATACTGGATAAACAAAAATTTTTCTTTTAGGTGAACTTTTCTTCTCTAGATGTTCATTTGCATACTGAAGCTCTGCTGAATGCAATGAACTATCTGAGTAATCTTCTGCCTAAACAAGAAACTAAAGTTGTGGAAGAACCAGTCTATGAAAAAACAGAAGAGAAGAAGGATGTTCTAAAAAAATTTAGTAAGTTTCTTTATTATTTTTTCCTCCTTTCATTCCTCTTTTTTCACTTAAGTAAGAAATAAGACAAAGGTACTTTCTATTTTTGTAAGCCTGTTAATGATGTTTGATATGAGAAATTTTGCTTCAAATTATATGTATTTATATGGTATGCTTAGCTGTGTGCAGTTTTCTGACACATAGATCAAGACTTACATTTGCTATGTATTGGAGGCACTAAGTGAATGTAAATAGAAAGGCCATAAATTTTTGTCAGGTTTTTATTATTTTTTTCTTGGTATAAATTAAGGCATTTGATGGCCTTATGGCTGTTACCTTATACTTGAGGAGCATCAACCTCTTGCTGTGCAGTTTAAAGAGATACTAAAACAGTACATGTCCTCATTGAAGAATGGTAACTTTTGGTTTTTTTTATTTCTCATAGCATCAAAAAAATCAAAATATGAAGATATTATTGACCTCATTATCTGTGCGGATTTATCATGTTTGCGTATTTTTATCAGAGAGAAAAACCGTAGAATAGCTGAAATTCACATTGAAGGTAGGAACAAAACTTTATTCACAAAAGCACAAAACTTTGTAGGCACTATAGTGTATGGATTTTTTATGTCTTGTTTTTGAGGTCTGGATAGCCAAGTGATCATGAAGAAAGCAGCAACTGATGTGACTGCAAAATTGAAGAACATCACTATTGTGGATTCTGATGAGAAAGCACTGTATAAAAAGGTAGGCGTATGCATGTATTGTTGATTTTGTTTTTGAATGGATGCTAAATTAAACTTACTTTTTAGACTCTACTCTCTACTGTGACTTTTTTTCAGTCATGTTTTATGTACTTGCTAGGAGTAGTATTCTCTATATGACAGAATAATTTTGCACTTACAACCAGTGTTTATTGGACTGACATTAATTTGTGTAACTGTGATATTTATCATAGCCTCTTACCGTGTTGACTTTTGTGAAGAGAATTATTCAAGCTGAATGTCAACTTAATAGTTTCAGCTATTTCAATGGATTTTAAAAATTTGATTTTTTTTTCATACATTGTTGAGATACTTGGAGTAAAAGTGTCTTAGTGGTGCGAGGTACTACATTTTGTTTTGAAGTTAAGTTTCTCCAATATGTAAGTTTTTACGGTTAAGATAATATTTTTTGTTTCTTCTTAAGGCTCTTTACATCACAGAAAAAGAAGTCTTCAACTTCAGAATGGTATCATATGTGAATGCTACGGATGGCATTGCATATACAAATATGGATGTTGTTGACAATCGTATTTACCTAACTGTTGGATGTATTCAAGTAGTTTTTGTCAACAAGTTTGTTACATCTGTTTTGGTAAGTTAAATTTTCCAGATACTGTTTCTTATCATCCAGGTGAAGTTGTCAGAGCAAGAAAGGGATAAGATGTTCCATATGGGGTGGTGTCCATTTGTATAAGAGCTTTATATACTATTGTAAAAAAGTTTGCTGGGATTGATGGTTGGGCTTGATGGCTTATTTTTCTTATATATATGTTTGTTACTGTGGAGCAGATGAGTTAGCAAAAATGTTTACTATTCTTAATAATAATGTTTGTCTTAAAACGTTTGTAACAGCTGTTAAATATACATACCTTTCATTATTTAGAACACTGAAATATAAGTAAGAAACCATGAAAATTAATGCCCTTTCCATAAATGCTGCTCACAAATCAATCTTCTGCTGCATATGATTAGATAAAATATAGTTCCTATAAGTCATGTTACAAGGTCATTGCTCTTACCATCTAATTTTCCAAATATTTAGTATAGAAATTTATTTTTTTATATGCATAATTTATCATACTTGAGGAAAGATTATCCTATTAAAGAATTTGGACAAAATGTATAGCAAAAATAACATTTTAGGATGGTTTTCTGTTTAAATAACTATGATTTATAGTGTTTTTGAAGTACTGTAGTTCTTAATAATTAATTCCTGATGTCTGTATTTCTTTCCTAGGCTTTTATAAATAACTTTCAGGCTGCCAAGGAAGCTTTTACTGAGGCAACTGTTCGAACAGCAGAGAAAGCAGCTACAGGTGTAAAAGGGTTAGCAGAGCGTAGTTCCCGTTTAGCGCTGGATATCAATATCAAGGCACCTGTTGTGATAATTCCACAGTCAGCAATGTCTGCAAATGTCCTGGTGGCTGATCTTGGTCTAATCACTGTGAAGAACCAGTTCTTTATCGCTAAAACAAAAATACGATGTACTCTTCCACCTGTTATTGACTCCATGACAGTGAAATTGAGTGAACTGAAGTTGTATAGGTAATGTCAATATTTTAGAATTTATTTAATCCTTTTGGGATTCTTCAGGTAGAGAGCTTCAAGGAGTAGTTAAATAAGTATTAATGGTTGGTGAGTGACAGACTATTATCTTGGAATATAACAACAAATTAATATTTTTTAAAGCAATGAAAATGTATGGTTTAGGAAAAGGACCAATCTGCTCATCTTTAAATAGAAGCAAGTCATTGTTCAGAATAAATTGTGTAGTACTGTAGGGTTATGCATTATTCATTAATTTGGGACAGGCTATACCTATTTGTATTAGACTGTTTTGATGGGATTTTCAAGCTATGCATAGCAGCAAAGATCCTCAGTTAGACAGCCATTAAGAACTGTTTAAAAATGGTCCTTGGTGCAGGGGGTTCATGGAGGGAACGGGAATGGAGGGGACTTTTCAAACACAGTTGGAGAGTACGGAAGAAAGAAGGAATTGCTCTCCACTGGAGAGCAGGTAAGAGGTCCTGACTTGCAAGAATTTGTGTGTTGCATGCCTAGTATGTGCCTGATACCTCCTCCCTACAAAGGAAGAGGTGCACTTGGTGGAGTAAGGCTTCAACTAGAGCTACTTGGAGTAATATAAAGGCAGTTCTATAGTATTATTTGAAAGGATGAGGGAGGAAAAGACAGAAATGTTTTTTTTAGAATGTGGAATATGTGAAAGCTGGGAGCATTTTGCTTCTTTTCACAGATCTTACTATGAGCAAGATTCTTTGCAAACTGAAGTACAGTTGCTGCAGCCAATCAATCTGGAAGTAGCTGTTGAACGAAATTTAGCTGCTGCATGGTATCACGAAGTTCCCGATATTGAAATATCTGGCCGACTCAAGCCTATGAATGTAAGCACTTTTTTCTGAAAGCAGCTGTTAAAATATTTCTGGAAAACAGATTCATTTTTCTCTATAAAAGTCCAAGCTCAGTGGTTAAAGTATTGTTTGATTTCAAGACATAGAGATAGAACAGCTTTTATTGTTTCATAGGTTAAAAGGAAATGAATAGATTTTGGTTCTAATTTAAGGTCTGTATTTCATCTGTGATACTCCAGGCAGACTTTGTACTATGAATTACTGTTGCTAGTTAAAAATGCTTATTCTTTTATCTATCAGTGTCTTCCAGTGAAGCATTGGAAAAGTTGGGGGTTATTGGTTTGTTCAATAGCAGTGCTGAATTTGTACCTGTGACAAACCTGAAGAGTTATTAATCACCTGCTGTACCACATAGGCACTCACAGATCTGCAGGGCCAAATGGGATTCATCCTAGCATGATTTAATTTAGCATAAAAGAAAAATAAATTGAAATTTCAACAGAACATAGTTTAAATTTAACATTAAAAATAGAAAGGTTGTGATGTGTGTGAGGAAAACCAATTTGCCAGATTTTGAAATAGAACTCCTAAGTATTACTGTAAAGTAAGTATTACTGTAAGGTGCCTTGTGACTAAATGCAGGTAAAAATTTTGGTCAACTGTAAGTCAATCTGTATGTGTACGTGTTCTGACATTCCAGTTTCTAAATTGTAACTTGGTAGGAAAAGTTTGTAGATGAAAACAAAATAATGTGTGACTGATTTCTGATTTCTAGAAATTACCATAAGGAGTTGTGTGAATTTGAGAAAAATGTTCAGCGTCCTAAACAGAGACTCAGATGAGATGAATTTGATTTATCTGTTTACTTGTAAGCCCAGATTTTAGTTACCAAAAATTATGTGAACAAAGTTGTTCTGATGTCTATTCCAATCTTTTTAAAGCTCATTCTCAGTCAGGAAGATATTACCACAATACTGAGGACACTAAATGAAAATGCAGGTGAAAGCTCTGGAGCATCAACAGCTTTGCCTGAATCAAAAGCATCAGCTAGTCATTCTAGTGAAATGCACAGTACTTCTCAGCAGTCTGCAGGTAATATTTTCTAAAATTACATCATCTGGCATTTTTAGGTATTATTGTTAATATATGGCTTCTGTTGGAATTACATTTAAAAATGGATGCCAGATTCATCTATGTGTACCAATGCTGTGGAATCACAAAATAATAAAGGCTGCAGAAGACCTCCAAGACCATCAAATGCAACCTTTGACCAAACACCACCATATCAACTGAACCATAGCACTATGTGCCACGTCCAGGTCTTCTTGAATACTTCCAGGGATGGTTACTCCACCACCTTCCTGAGCAGAAACTCTTCCTGATGTCCAGCCTGAACCTCCCCTGTCTCAGCTTGAGGCTGTATCATCTTACCCTGTCACTGACTAGGTGTCAGTGAAAAGAGACCAGCTGCCCATCTTGCTACAACCTCCTTTTAAGTAGTTGTGGGGACCAATAGGGCTCCTCTGAGCTTCCTTTTCTCTAGCCTGAACACCTCCATCTCCTTCAGCCAATCATCATATAACTTGTGTTGCAGACTGTTCGGCAGTTCCATTGTCCTTCCCTGGACATGTTTTAGGACCTCAATGTCTTTGTTTTGTGAGGGGCTCAGAACTGGAAGCAGGATTCGAAGTGTGGCCTCACTTTCAGTATGGGCTGAGTACAGGCGGGCAATTGCTGTCCTGGTCCTGCTCCCCACACTGTTGCTGATACAGGCCAGGATGACATTGGCTACCTGGGCACAGCTGGCTCATGTTCAGACACTGCTGAGTAGCTCTCTCAGGTCCTTTTCCCCTGAGCAGCTTTCCAGACACTCTGTCCTCAGCCTGTAGCACTGCCAGGGGTTGTTGTGATCCAAGAGCAGGACTTGGCACTTCACCTCATACCATTGCCCTCAGCCCATTATCCAGCCTGTCCAGATTCCTCTGCAGAGCCTTCCAACCCTCCAGTATATCGAAACTCCTGCCCAACTTGGTGTCATCTGTGAACTGACTGAAAGCCGCTTGATCCCCTTATCCAAATCCCTAAAATTAAGTTGTTAAACAGAAGTGGTCCCAATATTGAGCTCTGGAGAACACCACTGGTGACCGTCTGCCAATTGGATATAATTCCATTCACTACCACTCTCTAGGTCCAGCCATCCAGCCAGTTTTTAACCCAGCAAAGAGTTTACCTGTCCAAGCTCTGGCCTGCCAGCTTCTCCAGGAGAATGCTGAGGGAGAAAGCATTGAAGACTTCACTAATGCACATGTAGTTAAAATTACAGCCTTTCTCTCTTAAACCAGATGAGTCATCTGGTTGAAAAAGGAGAACAGGTTGGTCAAGTAGGACCTGCCTTTCCTGAACCCATTCTGAAACCATTCTGGACCTGGACCCTGATCCCTTAGTTTTTCAGTTTGTGCCGTGTGATCACACTCAAGATGATTTGCTCCATAACCTTCCCCAGCACCAAGGCCAGGCTGACAGGCTTGTAGTTCCCTAGATCTTTCTTTTGTAGATGGGCATAACGTTGACCAATCTCATCTCTCCAGTTAATCAGGGCTGATGATAAATGATGGAGAGTGCCTTGGTGAGCCCCTCTGCCAACTCCATCATCACCCTAGATTGAATCCTGTCTGGTCCTATAGAATTGTGAGCACCTGAGTGGCACAGCAGTCACTAATTACTTCCTTATGGATTGCAGCAGGTTTCTTCTACTCTCTGACCCTGTCTACCAGCACAGGTGGCCAGTTGCCCAGAGAATAACCATTTTCACTCGTAAAGACTGAGGTGAGGAAGGCATGAAGTACCTCAGCCATTTCCTCATCCTTGGTGGCAATGTACTCCTACACATCCAGTGAAGGGTGGAGATTATTCCTTTGACTGCACTTTGTTGTTAACATATTTATAAAACCATTTATATATAATTTATATATATACATTTATATATATTTATTTGTATTTATTTTCCTTCACAGCAATGGTCAGATTGAGTTTTAACCTTGCTAATTTTCTGACCATCTGAGTTTTAACCTTGCTAATTTTCTCTGTGTGACTTAACAGCATCCTTGTACTTTTCTTCCAGTTGCCTGCTTCTTCTTCCAAAAGTCTCATTTTTTCCCCTGAGTTCCTCCCTATTCAGCCAGGCCAGCACATAGAGACAGTCTGGTCCTGTGCCTATAAGATTTCATTCTTAAGCTACATCTAGACTTCGTGGACCCCTTTTGTTTTAAGGGCTTATGCCAAGGCTCTGTCTGAACCAGTGTCCTAAAAGTCTGCTCACCAGAAGTCCAAATTTTGTTGACACCTCTGAGTATTGGAAACTCTTGTGTCGTGGTTTCTGTGCTCAAGATGGCTCCAACCCAGCATCTCCCACCAGCTCATCTCTGTAAGCAGCAGATCCAGCAGGGTAGCTCCCCTGGTAGACTCACTTCCCAGCTTCCTCTCTGGTGTTGAATTCCAGCAGACACCTGGCAGGTTAAAATCACCCACAAAAGCAAGGGCTGATAATCATGAAACATCAGCATCACATCATAGAATGGTTCATCCACCTCCTGATCCTGGTTGGATGGTCTTAACAGATTCCCACCAGGATATCTCCCTTTTCAGCCTTCCCCCAGTTGTCACCCATAGGTACTCTGTACACTCAAAACACTTCCTACTGTACAGAGCCACCCCATAGCTCTCCTTCCTTGTCCCTTCTGAAGAGCTTGTAGCCATCCAGTGCAGCACTCTGCTCATCCCACCACATTTCTGTCATTGCTTTCCTGCTGCACAGTGGCCTCAAGCTCCTCCTGTTTGTTACCCATATTGTGTGCATTGGTGTAGTTGCATTTCAGCTGGGCTACCAATTTTACTCCTAAACCTGGCGTCCTACCCCCAGGTTCATCTTAAGTGAGCCTGGTCTTTTTCCTATCCCCCTGCAAACCTAGTTTAAAGTCCTCTTAACTCATGCCAACTCATGGGCAAGAATTGTTTTGCCCCTTTGAGACAAATGAACCTCATCTGTCCCCAGCAGTCCTGGTATTACATCAATTGCCTCATGGTCAAAAAATAAAATTCCACTGATGTCACCAGCCTTCAAGCATTGTGTTCATCAGGTGGGTTCTCCTCTTCATTTCAGCATTCTTCCCTGCTACTGATGGGATCAAGGAGAACACCACCTTATGCTCCTGTGCCTTCAACCAGTCATCCTGCCGTCCTTTCTAATTGCTGTAGGACTTTTTTCCTCAACCTTCTAATTGCCAACCTGTACAAACAGAAGTGGGTAATAATCAGGGGTAATAATCCTCTACTGGGTAATAATCCTCTACTGAATCAGTGTAGAGGATCTCACAGAATGACAGAATGGGTCATGTTGGAAGAGACCACAGCAGGTCATCTGGTCCAACCTCCTTGGTCATGTAGGGTCATCCAGAGCACATGGCACTGGATTGTGTCCAGGCAGTTCTTAAATATCTCCAGTGAGGGAAACTCTACAACCTCTTTGGGCAATCTGTGCCAGTGTGTGGTAATCTGCACAGTAAAGAAGTTCTGTTTGGAACTTCCTGTCCATAACTTTCTGCTCTGTGCATCTCACCATCCACTGATCCAGGCAACACTTGCAAGTTTGCCAGTGAGGATGTTCTGAAAGGCATTATTTAAAGCCTTGTTGGAGTCAAGGTAGACAATAACCACTGCTCTTACCTCATCCATCCAGGTAGTTAGAGAAGACATCATGTTGGTCAAGCATGATTCCCCTTAGGTGAATCCTTGCTGACTACTCCTTTTTGTCTTTCATGGGCATAGAAGAGATGGCCTCCAGAATGAAGCACTCCATCACCTTTGCAGGGATTGAAGTGAGGCTGTCTGGCTGGTAGTTCCTTGGGTTCTCCTCCATTGCCCTATTTCAAGACTGGGATGACATTTGGTTCCTTCCAGTCCTCAGGCATCATTCCTAACCGCCACAGCCTTCCAAAGACGACTGTGTGCAGTCAGCTCTCTCAGCATTTATAAATGTATCCTGTCAGGGCTCTCTATATGCATTCCAAGTAGCTTCACCCCACTTACATCTTCAATGTATTTCCTACTTATGTGTGAGTAGTGGCAGAAGCTCTTTATTCATCTATGGAGTTCTCTTGCCCCTTTGCCTGATTTCTTGCTCACTGACCTGCATTGGGATGCCAGTTCTTGAGCCTGGAGGAAGTGATTCTTAAATGTCAGCTCCTCTTCCCTGCAGGCCTGTTCCCATAGATTCTTCCAAGAGAATTCTCTGAAGTGGCTGAAGTTCTTTCTTCTGAAGTCCATGGATACAATCTTACTTGCTGCCTTGTTCATTCCTCACCTAATTTGGAACTCCGCAATCTCATGATCACTATCCAACCAAAGCTCCCCCCAACCTTCACATCCCCCACAAGGCCTTTCCTGCTGGTTAGTGTGACATCAAACAGCTACAACATTCCTTGTGAGATCCTCCACCATCCATGACAGGGAGCTGATCAATGCTTTTGAGGAACTTGCTGGGTTGTTCGTGCTTCAGAGTGATGGCTCTGCAGCAGATGTCAGGGTAGGTAAAGTGGAACCAGGGTTTGTGTTTCTGAGGCTGCTTTGTGCTGCATGTCAAAGGCCTCATTCACTTCTTTCTCCTGCTCAGGTGGCCTGTAGCAAACACCCACAACAGTGTCTTCCCTATTGGTGTGCCCTGACCCATGAGCTTTTGACTTGCTCGTCATCCACCACAAGACAAAGCTTGATACATTCTGGATGTTTGCTCACATAGAATGTTTCTCCTAAACAGAATATTGCCCTTCATGACAACATTCCAGTCATGTGAGTTATCCCACCACATCTGTGTAATAGCAATTAGGTCTAAGTCCTTTGACTGCACTTGTTTCTCCTGTTTGTTTTCCATACTGTGTGCATTGGTGCACAGGCACATTATAGAAGTATTTGGTTGTGCAAAGGGATGCCCCCTAGTCTGTCTTGTGGTTAAGTCTTCAGATGCTTATATTCCCTGAATGTATTCTCTCTTAAGCCTCCTTTTACTGCTTGAGTGGTCACTGTAGTTCTCCCCTTCCCACACCTTATCTCTGTCAAGCCTGGCCCTGTCCTCATTCCTCTTCAAATCTAGTTTAAAACTCTCTCAACAAGACCTGCTCATTCCTGAGCTAAAGCCGTTTTTCCCCTTTGAGACAGGAGAACCCTGTTTGGTGGCAGCAGGCTCAGTGTTCTAAAGCCTGACCCATGATGAGCCAAACCAAAATTCTGATGGTAACACAGAATTGCATTATCAAGGTATTCATCTGCATGATTTACTTGACAGGACAGAAGAGAACACAACTTGTGTCCAAGATCCCGCCTCTTGGTGGCACCTCTTATCTGAGCCCCAGGAAGTCAGCAGACCTGTGGGATGGGTCCAACTGGCATGCTGGGCCCTCACTTCCCCTCAGAAGAGAGTTGCAACAATTACTTTTCTTTCTGTCTTTCTTAACCTGAAATTGTGATGCATTTGGTTGACTGACTTGCTTTGGGCAACTCCCCAGGTAGACCTCCACCTTCACTATCATTTACTTCACCCTCAGATTCTGTAGCCTCATACCTATTTCCTAAGGTTACCTGTGAAGGCAAAGGAGATGATTCTGCTGTTGCCCCCAGCAGGCACCTGTTTGCATTTCCCCCTTGTCTTTTAGATCCCCTCCTTCTGTCTGATGACAAGAGTGTTGGCGTTCCCCTGACTTGTGCTGAGCTTCCAGCTCCTGCATTTCTCTCAGGAATTTTCACCAGCCTGTTTTTCTGTCCAACCCCTTGATACTCTTCAGCCTTTCCACTTCTCTAAGCTCAGCCACCAGGTTCAGTATATCATCCACCTGGTCCCACTGTACACAATGGTAGTCTCTTCTGCCCTCTGATGCTAATGCCAAGCTCAAACACTCCCTGCAGCTGCAGACCTGAACAGGTGCCTGTTTCTGAGAAGCATGATCTGTTTTGCTGTGCTACTAGCAATGGCTTTTGGCATTATGGAGGTCAGTGTTCTCACTGTTCTCGTGGAGTAGGTGAAAACCACCAGGTGAGCTCTCCTCAGGAGCTGTGGAGGGTCACCCTTTCCTTCTACATGCCCTGCCCACATGAACTGCTGCAGCAAATGCTGTGCCACATCCTTCTGATGTGCCATGTCCTGTTTGCCCACATTTTCACTGTGCTCCAAGTTCTTATGCTCCCTGGAGTCGTTTAAATCTCCCTCGGTTGCTCTGGCAAGGCCCTCAGCATGTAGGCTTCACTTAGGAACTTAGGAGAGCTCCTGGGCCCTGCCAGGTCTCCCATCTCAGGTTTCCCTGACTCTGGGAGCCCCCTGCCAGGCTTTTTGACGTATTTTGCCCTGCCAGCTGTAGCCGCTGATGCTGCTCTTGTTGCTGCTGTCACTAAATGCCTCCTTAGCTGATGAGGTTGGCTGACTGCTAGTGGACCTATTATCTTTACATTGTGGTTTGAGCAATATCTGACAGTAATAATAATGAATAGGAGCAAGTGAGCCACTGAAGTGGGTTTTGGGGCATGACATGTAATGTAAAGGTCTTGTTATCCTGGCCATAATGCAAGGCAGTAAAGTCTCTTGATCACATTTGTTAACATCCCAACTTTGGAAAGCTACCATTTTACTCTTTTTCCTTTATATGGTGGTTTCCTTGCTGTCCTGATTTAGATCTGTTTGTCTGTTGTAATGATGACGCCCCTGAAAGTTGTTCTTATTTGATACATGTCACTGCCCATTGACTCAGCACGCAGTAGAAGGAAAAGCGAGTAAAGAAAGCCATCTTTTGTTGAACTTCTTTATTACACGTGAAAACCAGCAACAATGTGGCAGATGAACAAATGAGGAGGAAAGTAAATTTGTATTCTTTGTAGCACTCTTGCACATGGTAGTGTTAACTGGAAGTTGTGCATTTGAGTTTTAAAGATGATAAAAATCTCATGTTGAATATGTAAGGGGCGAATATAAATTTTATATTCTTAAATGTGTGATTTTGCCAAAAGTAGTTACATAAAGTATGATAAACATATGCTAAGTGTGGGTGGATTTACATGTGGAGAAAAAGCTTTGTTGCTGTCTTTATGGTTGTAAGCGAGGATATTTTGTTTTGTTTTTTTCCTTATTTGCAGTCAGGTAATTTTTTAAATATTAACCATTTTTTTGATTCCTGAAAGGTGTAACTGTTGTGACATCAGCTGTGGTGGAATTGCATTCACCTATGAAAATAAAAACAACACTAAAACTGGACTTCAGATTTGACTCTCTGACTTTAGTGTTGTATAGTCCAAATTCAAAACAGGTAAGTATAATTTTGGTTACAAAGAGTAGTCAGCAGCTTTAAGATTGCCTAGAGTCCTCAAAATTCTGAACAAGAATAGCTTAATTTATGACAGAGAAAGTGTGTTCTAGCAATAATAAAAAATGTGATGGAAATGAGAGCACAGCTATGTTGTCTAAATTGCTTGGCAGATACTACAGGAAATAGAATAGGCAGTGGTAGCACATAATACATGGCATCTTCTGTCATCTGACTAAAAATCTGATGAAAATTTCTATTAATTTAAAATATAGTTTGGGAAGAAAAATATGCAGAGGAATGCAATATACTAATTAATTACATGTAGAGATGGGTACATGGACACACACAAAATGGTGGAGAACAATTCTTAAATTTGTCAATAGGAATACATTTATATTCATCTTGGTTTAAACTTACAAAACTTGTCACTAGATTTCTGACTAAAAGTTTGTAAGTTATTGTAAACTTAGGTCTCTCACTTATGTTAACTTGCTTTATAAAGATGGTAGAAGGGCAAAGCTTTGCATTTTGAAAATTTTGTCTTGTATGTGGTTGTGGTTGTTTGTGGTTATCAAGCTAAAGACCCCAACATTTTGAATTATTAGTGGGTTTATTTAATGTATTATTTTTGAAAATATCCCAACATTTAATTTATTATTTTGGAAAAGATCCCAACATTTTGAATTATTAGTGGGTTTATTTAATTTATTATTTTTGAAAATATCATCAGTTAGAGTAAAACTGTATATCACACCTATTTATTATTTTTGCTACCCATAATGAAATCTACAAATGTTTCATTTAAACAGGTTAACAGTTTGGATCAGAGAGATGACCTTTTGAAGCTTGCAGAGTTTAAATTAGTTCTCATGTCAGCTGCTCTGAAAATGTTATCAGATGGTTCAATGAATGCTTCAGTCAAACTCGCAAACTGTACATTAGATGATAAGAGACAGTCCATCCAGAAGGCTACACCCAGGTCTGTAATTTTGCATAATTTACTGTTTATTGGAGTTAGACAAAGAGTTCATAATGTTTACATTTCATTAGTATTCTGTTAAAACCGCAATTGTTTTAGTGTAGGAGTTCTTAAAGTACTTATTTCTGTGCATGCATGTGTTTCACATGCCTTTTGTTCCACGTCTTTGTGAGAAACCAGTGCTAGATAAAAAAAAAATGAAATAAACAGAACTTTAAATATAAATTTAACAAATGTGCATAGAAAACAATTTCACTTTCCACTTTAATGAAGTTTTAAGTAAGACTGAGATGATGTCTCATGAATAGTTACAAACTTCAGTAAAATGTAGTGCATTTGATATGTAAACCTACATACATACATACATACTTACATACATACTTTTGATATGTAAAGGAAATATGATGGTTTGTCTTGTTAAATTATTAACATCTTAAGTTACCAGTATGGGATTCCAGTTAGTTTTAAAGTTACAAAAATTTAGTGCTGCTGTTTTTATTAGTCATGTTCCAAAATTATTTGCATTGCTTTTTAAATTCAGTCTTCTTAATGTATTGCATCTGGAATGGGAATCTTGAGTGTTTTTCAGTATTTGTGGCTGGCTTTTTATTGTTTCCTTAAATGCCTCCTTAATTGTGTTTCAGAATGGTGGAAATGAAACGTGGATTTGAAAAAAAAGTTATGGTGGATGTAAACTACAAACAGGGGAGAGATGGCACTGCTCTTGATGTTATTGTTCAAGAGATCTACCTTTGTGCAAGCATGGAGTTTCTACTTACTGTAGCAGATATATTTCTAAAGGCTAATGCAGAAAGTGCTGCACAAAGAAATCTCAAACAGCAGTCATTACCTGTAAAGGATCAAGGTATATACCAGTATACACCTCGAAATAGCTTAAAATCTGCATTTGAATATCAGCTCAGTTTTGATATTGTTATATGTAAAAAATACAGTACTCCTTTTATGCTATTTCCTATGTTTATATGTATAGAATGGCTTGTAACCATTGATGTTTCTTTCTTTGCATCATGGAAATAGATTAATGACATTTAGTATTTCTTTCCAAATGAAGTCTTGTCTTACTAGAGAAAGAGGATACCTAAAATGTACGTTTAAAATAAAATGGGATTAATAGAGGAGTATATTATATATATTGTGCTTACATGTGGAATTGGCCTGCCTGATATTGCTGCCAAGAAATGTCATTTCAGTTGTCCACTGATGTGCATTTCTTCCTACAGCAGAAAACAGATTTTTAGCTTGAGTACCTGACAACAAAAATTGGTCCATTAGAGCATCAGAGCAGGAAATACTCTTTTTATGCTTCCAGGCTTCAGATAGTTGTCATCAGAGACCAAAGCAAGTCCCTGGTTTTTTGGTGGTGTTTTCCTGTGCTCTAAATGTTGTAGTTGTGTTGCTGTCAGCTAGGCCTTTTGTGATTATTTGCAGATGCTCAAAGTCTGAACAGAAAGGAAGTCTTATATGAAAGTGTATTTTTATTACAAGTGTTTACATTAGTCATCAGTAATGCTGCATTATTCTCCCGTGGAAAAATGAGCTACTCCAGAGAGCAGAAAATGTGCCCAGCATTTTTGTAAAGCTCTTATCAGAGTTGGCAGATGTAGGTATGGAGTGAAGCTGATACATTTGTTAATGTCAGAGATAGTAACAGTGGTGATACTTGTCATTTTCATTCAACAGTGGTTATCTTTTTCATTTTGATAGAGAAACTTTGGGAGTCTTCTGTTGTATCTAAGAGTAATTAGATGTTAAGTGGTTTTGTGTCTGCAATGAAGAGGCTAGAAATGGCAGTTGCCCTGAATAGTCAGTGCCTCCAGTAACTAATTATATAAGTTACAAGAATTATATAATTAATGTAATTATTGTTATTAATTATAAAATTAATTATATTAATAATTAAATCAACAAGAAAATAATTGAGATTTAATCTTTGAACAAGTAAACTAATGTTATTTATATTTCTGAAGCATCTGTGCAGCCTGTATCTACAATGGAAGTGAACATTGTTGTTAAAAATCCAGAGATTGTGTTTGTGGCTGATTTAACAAGAAGTGATGCTCCTGCATTGGTGGTTACAACACAGTGTGAGGTCTTCATTAAAAATAGCCCTGAAAGATACAACATGACAGCTGCTGTTAGAGAAATACAGATGAAAGCATGCCCATTTCTTCCAGAAGAAAGGAAAGGGAGCATTACTACGGTGAGTTTGCAACCATGCTGTGTGTTTAAAAGGTGCCATGTAACTTAAAAGGTGCTGTGTAACTAAAATACAGATAATTTCTGCAATGTTCATCGTTAAAATGTATGCTACTATATAGTACTATAGATTTACAGTATGAGTAAAATTTTGTGGCTAACATTTTGTTGATTTTATTCTCTTTTGTCTGATACACACCTAAAGCGTTGTCTTGATCTATGGCATTGGGGTTTGCTTTGTATGACAAGCTACAATGCAGAGCCCCAAGGAGTATAATGTTATCTTTCATTTCATATGTAAGCCCAATAAATAGAATTTTGTAAGCATATGCTATGTCAAATGCCATATAATAAATTTGGAGTGCTGTTAGTCTAAAACTTTGTATTAAAGACAATATGTAAGAGAATAACAGTGTCAGGAAAAAAAGAGGGAAGTGCATATTCAGAATCATGTACTTACTGTATGCTGTTCATAAATTCCTTTATGTTTAGGTCTATAGATCTGTTATAGTAAAGCTGCCTATTTATATTTGGCAACACAATCAGACTTGTTAGTTACTGACCAGGTGAAAGTCGCACTGACTCCTGGAGCTTCTTGCAGCTTTCCTGACGGTACAGCAGACTGTTCCTCAATTAACTCTGTGATGATATCATTGCATTAAACAAAAAATTGAAATTGGCTGTATATACAACAGTTACCCGTGTTCTCAGACCACAGAGGAGTTTTGAAGAGCAAAACTTTTCAGCTCTCTGTATTGCCTGCTTACTTATGGAGTGATGTAGGAAAGACCAAAGCTGTAAGCAGAAAGAACTGGATCTTCCTTTTCATCTGAGTTTCAGGTAGAATCATAGCACCTCAGTTTACTCCTTGGGTTTACCCAGTCTTTAATTCCACTAAAATGTTTATGTAGTCATTTCGGAAGTGATGCACTAGCATTGATAGCCACAATGCAAAATTGTTCGACTTCTGGTTTTGTGGCAGGCAAATGTGGCGTAAATGTTACTTTCTTTGTAGAAAGCTATTGGGCATGAAATTTTCCCTCTTACGGGAGTATCTTCTGATAGAATCTCTTATCTCAGACTGTAGAAACAGGGAAAAAGATCTGAATCTGACAGAATGCTTGTGTTATAGATAGGGAAAAATACTTCAGAGGACACTAGTTTCAGTGCTTAATACCTTCCTTGAAAGATTCAGAACGTTTTTGAGAAAAATCAAAAAAAAAACACCCGAAAAAACCTAGGTAGGAGCATAACCGCTCGTTTTGAAAGTGTGTGTAAGCAAACCTCTGAACCCAGGCTTTTCTGTAAACAATCTGATTTTACTCTGGGAAAGTACACTAGTTTGGAAGCAAACCACGGGGAGATCCCAAGTCAGAAATACAATTTAATAGGAAAATTAAAATACATTTAATAATGCAGAAACACAGATGGAGAAAGAATATAAGGTGACACCTGTTAGTCAGGGTATTGGTAGCAGTCTGATTAATTGGTGGCTGCAATCCTGTTGATGTGTCAGATGTGGTTCTGTTGAAGGCAGTGATCCTGTAGAAGGGTTTGATCTTCCTCTGAAGGTCCTGTGGTGGCTATGGAACTCTTGGCCTCTGAGAATCCAGTAGCCATTTGTGATGTTCAAACCTCAGATTATATCCAGGTAGAAATGCTTGGCTCCTCTCCCTGGGCACAGCATCTCACAGTGGGATGATGTAATTTTATCAGTCATGCAGTGAGGCTTGATGGCCCATTAGGAGAATATATCTCTCTCCCCCTGCCCTCTGCCATCTGTCCCCAGACAGATGAGTCGTGGAGGAGATAAAGAACACTGTCCCACCTGCTTTTAAGAGCTTATGAAGATGGTGATAGAGTACATACTTTTGGATACATCTTACATTCTGTAACCTAAGACAGAAAGTAATTAGGTTGGATGAATTCATCCTTTTGATGACAAAATCATCAAAACTGAAAGAGACCTTCAGGATCATTTGATCGAACTCTCAACCCAGCACTACCTTAGTCACCTCTAAACCATATCCCTAAGTGTCATGTCCAAATGCCAAATAGGGAAACTAACCTCTAGATTTAAAATAGCATGAATGATGAGGGTTTTTTTGTGTATTTCTCATATGTGTGTTGGTCTAAAGAGAAATCTGTTATTTTTCATTCCTGAATGTAATACAGAGAAAGAAAAAAAGGTAATTCGAGCAATAGGGTAAAAACAATATTATGGACAAAAACTTCTGTTAGATCAAACTTATTTGGGAAAAGTGTGGTTAGACTAACTCAGGGTATATCTATGCCTCCAGCATCTGATTCAGATATGGACAGAGATGTCAGAAAAGATTGCTGCATCAATATGGTTTGAAATTATAGTTTTTGAAAGACTGACCATCTCAGATGGGGATTTGAGAGCAAATTTTCCTGTCTGCACAGTGTCAGTATAGTCTAATTGCCTCTGAGTCCTCTATTAATAACATTGCATTGGTTTTGTTTATAGCATACCTCTAATTTGGTAAACTTTGGCAAGTGAAAATGTTCAGGGACTGATTGCAAAACAAAGTTGGAACTGAGTGATTGTGTTTCAAATGTCTGTATTGTTGTTCAGGAAAACTGTAACTGTGTCATTGCTGCATTGCAATTGAAAAACGGGTTTTCCTCAGAAGTCAGAGACATGATGATGCAGGGCATTGAAGGTATCAGAAGACTTTACCCTAAGAATGGGGTTACTGAAGTGTAATGTATTTTATTGTAGTTGACGTTTCAGACTTTAATGATTGAGAATGGCTGAGGTGATGCTTCTGGATACTTGTTTTTTCTTTCATCATGTTACTAACGTTCAGATTTCTCTTAATTTTGAAAAAGCAAATATAGGTAAGTTTTCTTTCAGTAAAAAGGAAGAAAACCTTTCATTAATATAAAATACTTTTTTATGTGTATGATTTCAAAGCAAGTTTATAAAAATATTTTTCTCTATATATGACATGTATTTTTACTTTATTGTATAGGTATTACAGCCTTGTGACTTGTTCTTTGAAATGAAGCAGTCAGGTACTAGTCCACAAACAGCTGATCTAACCATTAAATCTCTAACAATAGAAGTAAGTAGACTTGTGTTGTTTTTAATTTTCTACTTCCCACTAAGCAGGCTATGCAGTTGCTTCAGGAATGACTGAAGTGGGAAATTGTTCCTGTACTTCATTGGGTCACTTACCTGTTGAGCATGTCAAAATGAATAAAATTGAAAATAAACAACTGTGTCACTATGCTTCAGTTTTGAATCAGTGTTTTATTAAATGCCTGGTGTGCAGAGATAAGTTTTGAAGTGTTTGGATAAATCATTGAATGAAGTAGTTTAGAAAGCCTCCATCTGGAAATAAGGCAGGGATAGCAAATGTGAAAAGATTGAACTATTGCTTGTGGAAGGGAAGTATGTTCAAATGAGAGTCCTGTAGAAAATGGTAGCATTTTGTTATTGTAACATACTTATTATATTTTTGTGTCTGAATCTAGCTATTTCTGTACTAGATTCTCATTTCCAGTTATTCCAATTTCTTATTTGCAGGTTTCACCAATAATCATAAACACAGTAATTACTATTACATCAGCACTTTATCAAACTACAGAAACAACGAAAGAAGAGATTAGTCAAATTCCACCTGACTTGTGGAATAAGAAAGATATAAAAAATCTGAAAATGTGGTTTCTTGAAGAGACTAATGAAAATGGAGATAAAAATCCTAAGACTGAGCTAGTTCCCACAGGAGAGTCATTGAAACTTAATATAGAATCTGTTTTTATAACACTTGAAGCTGGGGTTGGGCACAGAACAGTGCCAATGCTTTTAGCCAAGTCCTCATTTGTTGGAGAAGTCAAGAACTGGAGTACTCTAATCAACCTACATTCTCGCCTTGAGCTAGAGGTAAGGAATCCTACATAAAGGAACAGAAGTTTTCCTAGGATGCTAAACCTTATTGTCTAAATCTTACATGCAAGTTATTTAGACAATAGAAGAAAAATAACCCAAATATTTGGTGACTAAACTCCTGCAAATATGTGTTGTGGGAGCATGATGGGAATGAGGGGTTAAGATAGCTAAGTTAGAATGAAAATCTAATGCATTAGATGTAATGTTAATTAATACACAGTAATTGGTGTTATGCAGCCTCACATTTACACTCTTTGTAAGTTCTTAAAGACCTGTTGCATCAGTGTTAAATGTTGTAATGGCAGCTGGCTAAAAGTCTCTAATAATCTTCAGTTAATGTTACAGTAGGATATATAATGTGTTGTTTCTATAAAACAGTTTTGTTCATAAAACATCCAAATGGACTCATATTTGGAAATGAGTAACAAAATTCAGTGATTGTTGTAGGTAGATTCTTCCTTATTTGTAGTGTTTTTGAATTCCAGTGCACCTACCATTTAAGCCGAAATTGTATTTTAAGTGGCACAATTTTTATCACTTATTTGAAAGGACTTTGCAGTAGAAACTTAGCTGCCTCATTTATTTTTCTAATGCATTTGTTTCATCTTAAGGTAGCTGTTGAAAGCACAATCTGATTATGAATCTTTTAGATTACCAAAATAATTAATATACTGTAAATCAGAATTTTTTATTTAAGTTTTATGTAAATTCCTAACTGCTTTCTGGATTTTGATAGGTACATTATTTTAATGAGATGTTTGGTGTGTGGGAACCTTTGCTTGAACCACTAGAAGTTGAGAAGACTGACTTATTCAGGCCCTGGACTCTTGAAATCAAGGTATAGTTTACAGAGCTGAGCTCAGATATTGCATTATGATACCTTAAAAAAACCAAATCCTCTCCACCTTTCATTTCTGAGACTCATCTAACAATTTTATTCCTTGTTGGTTACTGGGAGTTTTTTCCCAAATAGTAAATTCTTGTATGAGTTCTTATATTCACTTCTTATATGAGGAAAGATCCAGACACTCAGATGTGTTAAATATTGTCTTTCAAGTGGCAAAATTTTATTCTAGTTGCATAGGGTAATCATAACAGCTTTATATCAGTTTGTCCTATTAGGCCATATGCTAATGATGCATTCAGTTATTTTGGAAAGACAAGCCACTGCTCTTGTTCCACAGTAGTAGTATAGCAAAATTGTATTGGAAAAACTGATAGCTGTTGATTAGCACATAGAGTACTGTGGGAGTAGTGTTCTTACCACCTAATTTTCATCTTCCATAGAAACAGTCAAGTTTCTGGTCTCAAACTAGATAAGGCTTTATCAAAGAATGGGAAGTACCTTTTATTTTCCTCCTTCTGTCTTATCTGTTTCATTTCATTGTTTCCTGAATTTTTCAAAATTGTTCAAGTATTTTTAACCTGGTTGCACAGAACTGAAGATCCACCCTTTTCCTAGGACTATCATTATCAAAAACTTTCTACAGTGATAGCCTCAGAAGGATAAAGACTGTGGACTGAGATACTGCAGTTAAGAAACTGCTATTAGAAATACCCCCGACAATTTTCCAGAGAGGTACAAGACATAATACAGGAAAGAGGTAAAAGATAATGAGTCAAACCTCATGTCTTCTCACCTCGCCCTGATACGAAATAAAACATTTGGAAATACATAATTTCCAGAAGTGTTGAAGGCTTGAGAAACATATTCCATCAGAGCTTTTTATTTTTTCTTTCAATCAAATGAAAACAAATAGGTATTTGATTTATGGAAATACAAAAAGACTAAATTTTCAGACTGTTTTAACACTAGGAAGGCAATTATGTGTAACATTTTACACAGTGTTGCTCAAGAGGTTAAGATGAATGTTTTCAGTATTTACTGCATACATTAGTAGTTAGTATGTATTTTCTTTACTTTGGAATAATTATAAATTTCGTTACTCTTACTTGAATTTCATTGACATCCTGAGTATATAATTTGTCTCTTGTCTTCTTCTCTCCCTCTTTGATTTTATTTGAGAATAAAAACATAAACAACAAAAAAGGAAAATTGTGGCAGGACATAGAAATGGGAAAGGGAGACATAGAAAGTCTTGAGGTGAAACTTTCTTCTACAGAATGAGTGGTCAGATAAGAATTCTTTAAATATCTCCTTTCAGATGAAGAAGGCTAAAAAAGTGCTGTTTGAATCAGATGATGAAGAAGAGGAGAACTACAAAGTTCCAGAATATAAAACAGTAATAAATGTTTCCTCAAAAGACCAGCTCAACATTACACTGTCCAAGTTAGGACTGCAAATGTTGAGTAACTTGGGCACGGTAAGAAAGATTTCTTAACTATGTGGTGTTAGAGCTGCTAGATGAATACTTGCAGAGATCATCTTGGTGAAGTCTTACTCATGTGTTTATATTTTTTATTGATTCTTTGCTTTCTAGGCATTTGCTGAAGCAGCCAGTCAAACTTCAGACGTCTTCAAAAAAGATCGAGCACCATTTGTAATAATAAATTCTTTAGGAGTTCCCATCACGGTCTCGCCTAGTGATTCCTTTAGTGTCCTTAATGTTGAATTTGGATCAAAAATATTTCATTTAGAAGACAAAGAGAGTTTAAATATGGATTTTGTCAGAAGTAGAAGTGAGAGTGACCAGTTCACAGCAATGACAACACTGAGTAGCAAGAGATTTTACATTCAGATATGTAAGTTCTAAAGTTCATACATTTTCTGTTTTTGTAAATGTTTATCATCCTTAATACAGTGTCTTGTACAGGTCAATAAATTTTGGAGGACAACATAACATGAAAGGAGCGTCTCTTTGAATTCTGCATGCATGGCAGTATTTGAAATCCTGCTTTAGCCTTTTCAGCTTAAAGTTATATATATAATAATACTTGTTAATTTATGCAGCATAGGTTTTTTTCTGCTGTGATAAATTATTTATGTAATAATATTTATTGAGTCAGATATTTGTTTGCATTTATATTTTATTGCAGGATTCAGCTGCTGAAAATAATTTTTGTTTTAAAATTGAGTTCTGTATATATGTGTGTTTAATGGAAGTTACTCTTAAAATGGATGTTTTTTAAAAAAGATTGTTTTAAATAATTTTAAACACCCATAGCTAAAGCTAAAATTAAAATTCAGCTATTTTTAATGGTGTATTTGTTTAAAATTTAAATTGATTTGTTGTAGCAATTGGCAATTTTTCAAACTTGACCATTTGATGAATTGTTTTTACAATATAATACCTGTGCCTTGTTAATAAGCTATTACATCTTTTAAATATTTCCTGTGAGGCACTAATTTTATTTGCAGTAGCAAAACCCACTTAAATATTTGAGTGATAGACTCATTTACTTTTTTCCTAGTGGCAAGAAAAGAATCTTTGCTGTTTCCTTAGTAACACTGCAAGGGCAGCGTATTAAGGGTGCTGATTGTACTTTTTCATCAGGCAGGTGGTTTTTTTATTCTTTAGGTTGAATGACACAGAAAGTTCTATTGAATACACATTTTTGTCTTTCAATTCTTTCTTTATGCTCCTTTTGAGCATTTAATGTCTCTTCTTGTAAATTCTAGGTCCACATAATCATTCTGCTGTGGAAAAGATTCCGTTGACTAAAGTGGGTCGATGTATTTACAAAGTGAGACATGAGGAATCAGGTGTTGAAAGGTCCATCGTCAGTCAAATTGACACTGTTGAAGGAAGCAAGATGATAACTATACGTTCCCCTATTCAGGTCATTATTTATCCATTCATTTAATTTTTTAATGAATGAAAAGAATCCTGTAGTCTTTAAATAAACATTGAAAAAACATACTTTAAAACTTCTCTGAATGGTCCATATAACTTTGCTTTTTGTTTGATTTTTCAAGAATAAAAACCATTTTTAAAGTGACAGATGGACTGGATGCAGGTAGACACCAATCAGACTTTGGATCAGGACAATTAATTAATAATGTTAACTAATACTGACTGTAATTTTGGTCTTGAACTATTTGTTTTGTATGAACTAATCAAACTTCATTTAATCTCACCGTGGTTCCACAGGTTATCCTTCAGTCAGGTTATTTCGTTTTCTTCATCCTGTACCATTGATATGTTATTTTCAAATTTAGTACAGTGTCAGTTGAAAAGTGAGACCTTTAGGTATATATGTCTTTTGATTGCATAGTATTTTTGAAAGACATTATATGGTTTATAGCTACAGTGATAAATTAGATACTGCAGTTCTATAGAGATAGTGTTGTTACATTTTGGTTGCTTTTTTTCACTCAAAATGGTTCACGACTTGGTTAATAACAAAATTTACTATTATTTTCTAAATTATTTTTTTTCTAGGAGCTAATTAAATTAACCCTAAAATAAATAAAAATAAATAAATTGCAAGAAAGATAACTAAGTGTCCTGGAATGGACATTACGGATTTAACCTGAAACTTCTAACTTCCCTTACACTTCCACTGTAGGGATTTTTGAACCTTGTATCTATTATATTTTTAGGACACCACTGTTTGGAAAGTTACCATATAGCTGGGATTTACTTTCCTTTGGTTTTTCAGAGTCTTGTGTTTCTCCTTGAAAAGCTTTTTGCAGCTAACATATCTATTTCATAAATAAAATACAGCATTTAACTGCACAACCAGGTCATTTAAAAATATTTGCTGTTTTAGAGGCAGTTCTTCTGAAATACTGACCTTGAATGGTATATGGGTAAGATGAAAAACAAGACTTCCCCGACTTGCTTTGTTAAGCTCAAAATACTTTGTCTTTACAGTTTTTCCTAATGTGTGTTGCTGGATTTTTATTTTACACAGATAAGGAATCACTTTTCAATCCCTTTAAATGTTTTTGAAGAAGGAAGATGTTTAGGGACTGCTTCACCAGAAAATGAATTCAACATACCCTTTTCTTCTTACAGGTATTTATTTTTCTCTTATTGTAGAATATGTCTCTACATTTTTGATTATTGTATCTATACAATTATGCTAAAAAATTTGTTTACCCTTGCTACCTAATACTGAAATAATACTGTGTTGTCATTTTTAGGTAGGATCTTTTCAGGGCATGTAGTATAAGTTAAACAGAGTACTATTTCATTGTTGAATTGGAAGGATTTTGAAATCAAATTTTATGAATAAGTTAAATTAGCTAAGCTACTTTAAAAATCTGAGCTCATGTACTTTTGGAACACAGTAATTGCAGTCTTAGTGGGTGATGTTTGGTGATTAATGCAGCTTTTTTGTTTTTTCTGAAAAGGCTTCTTTTAATTTTTTTGATATTTACTTGATAATTCTTCTTCTTGATAATCTCTTACTCTGACATAAGAGATTAAAAGCTATAGATTTAGACTCTATCAAAGATGTAAAAAAGACTCATCAACCTTAGAAAAACTTGGCATATAGCATAACTGTGTTATTATCACAAACTAATAACAAAATTGCAACGAGTTTGAATGTAAACTTTAGTTGAACTGTAACAAAGTTTTATGTAGGTAGGTTTGCTTTGATGGATTTTTTTTATGGTTGCAGAGACTTTTCCGTTCTGTTTTCTCCCAAACACTCTCCTCGTTTTTAATAGTGAAAGCTATATATCTCCTTTATTACTTATGTTGTACTGTAGATTCATTAATTCTTTGATATTTCTAACCATCTGTATGAGATTTAGTGATGTTCTGATTCCTTGCACAGATGAGTTCCACTAGGCAGTCAGGAAATGTGTTAAAACTGTTCAGAGCAGCTGTTTTAAATTAAAGCCATTGCCTTATAAAAGCCATGTGTGTAAATAATCCATGAACTAACTTGGTGCTTTATATGACTGAAAAGAAGGGCACTTTCTGTGCCTTGGTTTTAGGAGTAAGTTGTTGATCCAGGCCTTTAGCTTGGAACAGGAACAGAACAGCACCTGTAAGGAAATTCAGTAGTCTCTTCATAAGACTCTCCAATAACCCTTTCTTTGTAAGGGAAGCATGTGGAGGTATGGAACAAAAAACCCAACTGTTAAAATAGTATGAGATTTTGGGATCCAGTCCATCATTTGATTCCTCCTTTAATCAAGATAGAGGCAGGCAATGAACTACTGCTAGAAATCTTCTTAAATACAAATAATACTAGAATGTCCCTGTTGCATAGTACTTTTTTATAATTGAAACATTCAGTCACATGTTAAGTGTTTAAAAATGTTTTCATTTACAGATCCGTACTGAGTTTGCAACCACTAGCCAATGAAAATGGAGTGGGTGCAGAATTTGATATGTGTGAAGGAATTACTTTTGATGAAATTATGAAAAATGTTGAAAGTTTATTACAAAGGAAATGCCAATCTGTGAAGTCAACTAACCACTCACTTATCATCAATATTGTTCCTGTAAAAGATGCATTGACCACTTCGTTAGGTGCAGAAGATGAATGGGATTTTCCATATGTTGTTCATTTATGGCCTTCTGTTCTTCTTCGCAATCTTCTTCCTTACCAAATAACTTACTCAGTAGAGGTAATTGTATAATGCTTGAATTTTAGTGATGTTTCCCACTTAAAATGTGAAAGCTGTTTGAAATGGAGATTAGAACAAAGGGGTTCTGATGGAGTATTTTTTAAGCAAAATCTTATAAAGGCAAGTCTTATATAGTCTAATAAAGTCTGTATTTCCAGAATTGAAATATCACAGAATGTGAAATGTGGTGTTATTAAGCCATGCTTTAGATATATATGCAAAAGAAAACTTAACACTGTACAAGTTGAGCCCTGTGAGAGTCGCTCAAGTGCAACTTCAGCCTAATTGAATAGTGCAGCTTTTTCTGTGAAAAATGTCTCGGGTGAATCACCCTATGTTAGCATTTTATGTGTAGTCAGTGTTTCAGCAGTAGCATACTTTTCTTAGGCCTGCCTTTTTGCCAGGTTTTGGCTTGAACTGCAGCTTACTGCTGGACTTCAAATTGTTTCCAGGTGAAATTAAAAAATTAGGTGCACTTAGACTGTTAATAGACATTCTTTCCAGTGCCAGATGAGAGACAGACTTGAGTAAAATACCTAAAACATGCAGTGTAGACAGATTCCTCAACACTGTAGGTTTCATTGTATGGATCTGGATTGTGTCCCACTCCTTATTGATGTTGCTTAGGATAATGGAAATACAGTTGGGAGGCAGATTTTTTTTTTCAGATGATCTTAATATTTAGTATTTGAACTCAAGTAGTAATGGTAAAACACTAATAGTAATACTTCACCACAAGTAAATAATAATTTAATTTAAGAAAAATAATTACTAGGACTGGAGCCTGTAGCTTATACCATATGTGTGGAAGTAACAAGCTCTGTATGTCTTTTACAAATTTAAATTTACTGAAGAAAATACTGTGTTGAGGAAATTTGTCATGTAAGAATATTTGTGTGTTTGAATTTGATGACAGATGGGCTTTTTGATATTGAATATTGATGACCATGCATTAAGATTCTCTTTGCAAAGTACTGTTTTAAGGTAGATGTTCAGGAAAGTAGCATAGTTAAGTAGTGCAAAAGGTATTTAAAAATTGTGCCTAAATAGCTTGCATCCTCATTTTTAGAGCTAATTAAAGACTAAAAGTTTATATTAATTTTGTGTATGATTCATGAAAATGTATCCTTTTTGGTGTCTGATTGTCTTTTTAAGGGAAATGGGAACAAGTATGACACTCTACAAGAAGGATGTTCTGCCCAGATTCATAATGCAGTCTTGGACCAAACAAAACTAGATTTGCAGTTGCTTAACTATCTTGATCAAGACTGGAGAAGCGAGTATCTTATAAAAAGCAATCTACCTGATATCAGCTTCACAACATTTCAGTGTGTCACAGAGCTGGATAAGACTGAGCTGGATATTGCTGTTCACGTGACTTACACAACTGGGCAGATGGTAATACAAATTCACAGTCCCTACTGGATGGTGAATAAAACTGGTCGAATGTTACAATACAAAGCGGATGGTATTCACCGCAAGCATCCTCCAGATTACAAAAAGCCCCTCCTTTTTTCTTTCCAGCCTAAAAACTTCCTTCAAAATAACAAGGTATTGTATTTTGCAAATCTCACAGCTGTATACTCCCTTATGTTGCTGTATGAAAGCATTTTTACACTTTAAAATGTGTTTACTCTATCCTGTGCTCTGTAAAAGGCATGAAACCTATAATATCTCTGTCTAAAAACAGTGTTCTAAATAAGCATGTAGTCAAATATGCTTGAGATAGGAAATTTACATTATCAGAGGTATTGTTAAAGAAGAGATCCTCACTTTGAAAGAAGTAGTTCACAGAGAAGTTGTTTTCTAAATAAAACGAATTCCTTTTACATTTAAACTGCATCAATAAAGGTTCTATTCCAAATAAGTCAGAGAAATTGTGTAGGAAATGTAAAGCTGCGGTACTGGAGCAATGAATGCTTCGTGGAAAATTAATACTTGCAGTGGTGGTTGGTAGATTGGTTCTGGGTACGTAGAATGCTACGGTTAAGTTCACCATTTGAGTTTCCCTAGTTTTTTAATTATGAATATTACTGATGGATGAATGATATGAAAGAGATTACAAGAGTGCATTGATTTTCCTTTGAAATTTTAATTATGATGGTTTTTAAAGAATCCTTATCTGGTTGCTTCCTCTGAATTGTGTTATACTTACAACACTTCTTCCACATGGGTTGTAACTAAGCATGGTAGAAAATACATCTATGAAATGATACTGGCAGTTGTTATGTCTTGATTTTTTAATAGAAACACCAGTATTTCCATTTATCTTTATGCATAATTTATATATGTAATTTTAAATGTTGTCAGTGACTTGTAAACTGAAAATTAATTCCGGGTGCTTCTTCACAGGCGCAGCTTCGGGTAACTGACAGTGAACTGTCTGATCCATTTTCACTGGACACTGTTGGAAGTCATGGTTCTGTGAAATGCAAGAGTCATAAAAAGGAATATCAAGTGAGTTAAATTTATCTTTCAAATTAATTATTTTCAGGAGATACAAAGGGGGTTTAGAAAGTGTACTTAAAATAATGTCCTTCTGTTCACAGGTTGGTATCACCATAAACAATAGCAGTTTCAATATTACCAGAATTGTAACCTTCACTCCATTTTTTATGATTTCAAATAGAAGTAATTACACTTTGGAAGTAGCTGAAGAGGGCAAGGAAAAGTGGATTCCCATTGTTTTGCAACAGGTAAACTTATAATGGAACCTATTCCAAGTTGTTTCACTAAGGGGAAAAAACTGGTTTGAACACTCTCTCTCTCTCGAATGGAAAATGTGAGCCATATATAGTGTTCTATGACAATGCTTGACTATACCATGCCTTTTCCATAAATGATCTGTATCCTTTACCATTTCTCAGTGTTCAATTAGGACATACTGTAAAGCTGGTTTACATTGTAATTGGAATTTTTTATTCAGTCACTTTGTATCATAAATAGTCTGAGAAAAAGACCTCTACTATATTATATTATTACTGTATTATCTCTACGCAGTGGCAGTGGAGCTTCTGTTCAGTTTAGCAATGGTATGTGGTAGAATATTTTGGTTGACCTGGTATGCATGAAGTCACTTAGGTATGGGGAGAAATTCCCTCATGTGATTCAGTTCAGAGTGATCCAAATGGTTCTTCTGGGTCGAGTCGCACTTCTGCTACTAAGTGCTCAATGCATACTTCCTAGAAAGAGATCCCTGACCCTCAGGCCAAGTGGTGTGAAAATGGGTTTAGGGTTCTTGTCTGTGCTGCAGAGACTTTGCAGACTTCGTGTGCATCTTGGTGGTTTGCACTGCAGTGTCACACAATTTTTTTTATGTGTTTTTGGGTCTTGGGGCCATCATGCCTTCCTGCAGGACATGTAGGAAAAGCAGTGCTTGTCTGGAGGTTTCTTAACGCTGTAAGTGATCTGTAGTGCCTTCTGGGAAGAGTGAATCCTTCCCCTTCCCTAGAGCCTTATCCGAAACAGTTTAGCCTAAAAAATAGTGTGGTTGAAGGCCCAGTTAATTTCCTTTAGAATCCTAGAAGTACAGGATTATTAGGCTTGGAAAAGATTTCTTAAGATAATGTGTCAAGTCCACCCACAAACCTGGCACTACCATAAAAAAATCACCACAAAAATAAATCCCCAAATGCCACATCCACAATTTTTTTAACTCTTCCAGTAATGGTGATTCCACCACTTCCCTGGGCAGCCTATTCTAATGCCAGACTTTCCTTTTAGTGAAGAAATTTTTCCTCATAGTCACTTTAAATGTCCTCTGGTGCCATCTGAGGCTGTTTCCCTTGGTCCTGATGCTTGGGGACCAGCTCCTCCTTTGCCACATCCTCCTTTCAGGCTAGTTGTACAGCGTGATAAGGTGGCCTCTGAGCCTCCTTTTGTCCAGACAGAACAATCCCAGCTCCCTCAGCCACTCCTCCTAAGACTTGTGCTCTAGACCTTTCAGCAGCTCCATTGCCATTCTTTGGACACACTCCGTCACCTCAATATCAGCATTGTAAATATTCCAAGTGGTTACTAAAAATGCTTGCAAACCAAATTGCAGAAGTTAAAAAAATATGTTCAATGAGATTCCTAACCAAATCTTTCTATTATTTTTTTGGTACCTTCAGTACATGCTCTTTAGCTGTGCATATTATCTTTCATGATACAGTCAATAAAGATGTGCCATTTAAATAGCCTTATTTCAGTTAATGAAATTGATATGTTGTTCCATTGTGATTTTTATTAAGTGTGCATAAAGGTTTAGCTCTTTATATGTTGAAGTCGCTTCAGCTTCCCATTATGCTTATCGTTTTCAAAATAAGTTTCCTTGCTTTTACTCAACAATGGACTGTTTGTCATACGCCTGCCTGTTTGTTCTATTTCTTAATATTCTTATGTTCCTCTGAATCAAGGCTTTTTGCTTGGCCTTACATAGTTTTTGAGTTCTTTACATGTATAATTCCTCCTCTAGTTTATTGATAAAGGTCTGAAATGACTGCATCACTATAGCGGTGTATGTGTAGTAGTATGGGCAACTTCATATCTAATTTCTTACTCTTGGGAAATATAGTCAGATGGTATTACTTCTTGTTTTGTGGTTTATATTTGATATATCTTTGCTATTAGAATGAGCTAAAATATTTACAAAAAGTTCTGAAATTTCTGTAAAAACTACTCAAAGGTAATAGTTTTGGTAGTTGAAATACCTTCTGCATGTATCATCCCTAGGTTTCCATGTTGGCTGTTTTATTTGTATGCTTACAGGATTTTCTCGCTTGTCCCACAAATGTCAGTGTTTCTTAGGTGTTTCATAATTGTACTGATTAAATCTTAGTCTTCTTTCAGTAATAAAGTATCCAGGAAAGACTAAGATCCTGAGTGATCTTAGGATCACTCCTAAAAACTTCTGAAAAGTTAGATATGGCAGTTTACCAAATAGAGGTGTACGAGTCAACAGAAGAATTTGTATCCCCTTCTAAACCTGTTTTTGCATTGTGTCGATATTTTTCCCTTTGATAGGAGGGTCTCTAAAAATCCATGTTGTGACAACCTTGGTCTGCCAGGGTTGTTTTATAATTCAGTTGCCTCATACAATATCCAATAGTTCATCTCTTCTAAATGTAGGTAGTATCAAGCCTCTGTTCGTCTGTCTTTAATCTGTCTCTGTTCTTGATCCAGAACAATTTCCAGGAGCAAGTTTACATCTGATGCTGTTGCTAAGATGGTTAGCTCTACTATTCTGACAGTCTAGATTTTTTAAATTAATGCCTATAATTTTTGGAGTATTTCTCACATTACTCTCTAACATTAGGTAAGAGATCTTCAAAAATGAAGCAGCTTATTGAAATGTTAATGCATATTTTGGCTTGCTCCTTTCTCCCACTATTCTATTTTTTTGTCATTTTAAGTTGAGACTTTCCTGCTGATTTTTTTTAAATTCACTCTTCTTTCATAGTGATAGATAGCTTGTCTTTTCAGGAAAGAAAGCAGTTCTTAAGTAGAACTGACCTTCTCTGAGACATCTTCCATGTCCCATCTTTCCCTGTGGAAAGTACTATATATATCAGAAACCTTAATCACTATTTCTAGAAAAAGGCATTGTTTGTCAAAGATTGCAATAGAGTTTATTGGACAGTGATTAGTGTGCAGTGGTTTGCTAAGGACAGTCCTTTGAATTATGTGTAGTGCAAGGCAGTTGATCAACAATTATCCTTATAGAAAGAAGACATTGCTGAAGACTGTTCATAAGACCAGTGCTAAATATAAAATAAAGATCCCACTGTGGAAGCAAAACTGTCGTATAAATATAACATCTGGTGAAGCACTTAACAAGTGTATGGTAAAAGGCTTGAAAATTACATCATTATGTGACACAATCTCTGGTTAATGTCTACTACAAAATTTTTTCAGTTCCTTATAGTTGATTCTGTAATGTCTTGTTTAGCCAGTCTTTTTTACTTACTTGGTTTGGATTTTAAACTTCCATTTACTATTGACTGATTCTTCTTGAATTTCTTCTGGGCTCAGTTAATTCCATGTTGAGACTTACATGCTGAGTTTTATTATAGTTTACAGTACAATTTAAATTTCCTTTGTCTGTGGGATACATGTTGATGTAAATTACGCCTTCAATCTTACCGTTTAACTATATTTTTTTCCCTTGTCTTCCTGCTTCCTGTGGTGTGAGAAACAATGGGAAAGGGAACTTAGTGGCATGGTAAGTTGGTGAACTAGTCTTTCACCACTGAAGAATTAATTCTAGGATTCAGATGCAGTTAAATATGGACATCTCATTTCTTAAACTATGTTAGAAATAAATGGTTTTAAAATTTTGGATGCTGCATGTCAACAATTTGAAATAAGGGAAAGATGTCTACCTAAAAAGACTTTGACTGTTGATAGCTGAGAGTTACTATTAGTCATAGCTTGTTCTTGTGGCAGGATTCATTTAAGAGACTTCATTTGTTACCATTAAAACTTTTGTCTTCTCTGTCTCCTGGTTGTCTCCATTTAGCAAGCAAACTATTGAAGAGAGATTGCCTTTGAAATTTTTAAATCCACAATGGTTATTATTTCAGCTGTGAATATGAATAGCAGAAGGTGCTCTCTGATTTAGCTGCCTAATGCTTCATATTGTGTGTTTTATACTCATATGTATATATGTACTTTTACATATGAAACACTTCTAGAAGGACTGCTAGTAGCTGATGTCCTGTGTACTCAAGTTACCCTGGGGTGGCATTTGTGCTAATGTCCCATTTTGTTGTCATTCATTATCACTGTAAAATTGATTTGAAATTTATACTTTTTTTTGGAAAAGGTCTGCTAATAGAAGAACATTTTAATCTTTTTTATTTTACCAGCTTGGCATTTTCAATGTTGTAGTTATTTTATACTCTGGATTTTATGTACTTTTTCCATTTTAAATGTACTTCTTGTTGTGAATATGAAGTCCTACTTTTTCCACTTTAGTTCCTTACTCCTCACTTTCTTCACTATAGTCAAAATCATTTCTTGACTTCCTTTCAATGACTTCGTTTCAATTTACTGTATTCAGGTAAGTGATAACTTTCAGGGTTTTTAAATAGGGTTTCTGATCCAAATTGATACACTTTTTGATAGACTTCATTAGATGAATTTTGGGCTAATGTGAATGGCATTTAAAGCCTGGTTTGTATTTTGACTTTTAAATTTCTGATTTTTCTAGTGCATTCCTTTTTGGCCTGAAAATGATGCCAACAAACTGCTTGTTAGAGTTGAAAATTCTGATCTCCCTCCAAAGAAAATAAATTTTGATCAGCAAGAAAACTGTCTTTTACTGCATTTGGACAATAAGGTAACATATTGCCTTCCATGTTAACATGTTAAGTAAAATAGCATAAATCACTTTTTAATTTTCATTCTCTAATTGTTTTCCCTTACTATCAATTGTTGCAAAACCTTACCTGAAGAAAATATTACATTTATGCAAATGCATTCTCATGCTCTCTCTTTTGTGTGTGTACAAACAGATGTACGTAGGTATTCTGTTTTAAGCGCTTCTCTGGGGAGCAGTTCTACAGGAGCTAAAATACAGATTGTTTTGCAAATATTCTTTGTGAGAAGTATTAATATTAGTTCTAAAGTAACACTGAATAACTTTGACTTCACTAAATTTACTTGTATGTTGCAGATAGTCTCATCTAGGAGTAGTTTTTAAGTAGGTGAGTGGTTTTTGTAGTATAATGTTCTTGAGGCCATGAATGTGTAAGCTTGTAATAAGGAAGGTAACTCTACTACCAATCTAACTTTTTACGGTACAGAACTCTCCTGCATAGTATTAATTACAAATTGTAATACCTGCTACCTAGTATTTAGATCAAGGAAATATTTTGAAGGTATGGTAAAACAGCTAGTTTTACTACATGATAGTTTTATCTTACGATGAGAAGTTCTTAAAAATATTTAAATTACATTTACTTTGCATTTATATTGGCTTTGGAAATCCATTCCACTGTTATTTACTTTAAAATTTTTACAACTGATAGCTTGGAGGAATTGCAGTGGATGTTAATCTGACTGAACATTCTACGGTGATTACCTTTTCTAATTACTATGCTGGTGCAGCTCCATTTCTGTTGATAAACCATACCAAAGAGGAAATTATTGAGTATGGACAAAGGTATGTATGAAGAGGTTTAGTGTGGATGTTTGCATGAGACATATGAACTGTAGTTTTGTATATTGTAAGCATGCATTCTCTAAAGAAGCCCATTTTGAGGAAATGGCTGTCAAATTTTGTCAGAGCACCCAAAAATCTCTTGCTTGGTAAATTGAAGGCAATGAATTGTTAGCAATGTTAAATACTGCTAGGCAGTTTTATGAGTGAGCTGTTTTGTGGTGTCTTTTTATATGAATTTTGTGGCCTTGTGACATCTACATTCCTGGTGGGGGGCAAAGGATGTGCTTTTCTGGAGCTGTGCAGGTCCTGACTGTGCAGAATAAGTAGTGAAGAAAATTTAGCTGAAAGAATGGGTTCAAATTATGTGAGATAGGGGATGACAGGTAGTTTCATAAATTTTGCCAAGGCAGAACAAAGCTAAGGTAATTTTAATGAATATTAGTCTTCTGCAGTGAGTGAATATTTACTTCTGCACCTGTACACAGTAACACTCTTCTCTACCATTAATGTTTTTGTAATGCTTTGCCACTGTATGCAGATACTGAGCAATGCTGAGAAGTGTATACTTGCATCATTTTTGAATTATTTATTTCTGAAAGCCAAACAGCCTATTGTTTTCTCCCTTCAGTCAGTCAGAGCAGTGTTGTTTAAAGATTTTTACTTGGAAGGCGGAAGAGTTGTTAGTCAAATCCTGTTTGCTTCCTGTTTGCCTTGTTTTTTCTTTGTAAAGATTAGTAATTTTTATCTTTTTAGATAAACTGTGGGAATCCCTATTGTCAATTTAATTAGAACAGAGTTCAATGTTTCATATGTGGAAGGGCCTACATTTAATCCCAACTGCCTGACCACTTTAGGTCTGATAAAGAGTTAAAGCATGTTATTAAGGGTGTTGTCCAAGTCAAGGGCTTGTGGCAACTCGTGCCTCTCATGAAAACCTGTTCTTCCAGTGTTTTGAGAGAAAATCTTCCTAATGTTCAATCTAAACCTCCCCTGGCACAGCTTGGATGTGAGGGAATGGTTCAAATAACTGGATCCTAGCAAGCAGAGATGAGCATCTCTCCACTTCCTCTCCTGGGGTAGAATCCTTTCACAGAGCTGTAGAAGACAATTCTGCAAGTTTTTAAGTATATGTGAGAGGGAATGGAGTTTAAAGCACATTTCTGAAAATCATAAAGAGGGAAGAAAATGAGTATATAAAATCTACTGTATATACTTCATTTTTAAAGTATATATATGTATATTAAAGTACAAATCCTCATTCTTATTGCTGTTGTGAGAATGTTTTTGTGTGTGTTTTTTCATGCATAATGTTAATTTTGTTCTGTTCTCATTACTTGAAAATATTATTAGTGTTCTTGTTGAAATGCTAGAATGCAAAGGTCACTAATACAAAATATTCATTGACATTTGAATTTAAAATTACTTTGTTCTAGCTCCCTCAGTGAATTGGAAGACTGCCTTCAGCCAAATAAGGCAGTGTTGTATACTTGGGCAGACCCAACAGGATCTAAGAAATTAAAATGGAGATGTGGAAATAGAACCGAGGAAATTGCTGCAAAAGAGGTATATTCTTTTTATCAAAATCTTCTTTTAATGGTGTCTAATCTTATATTTATATGTCCATTTTCAGTGTATGCATGAAACTTGTATTTAATGAGCATGATCAGCAGTCTCATACATGAGTTCCAAATGCAGAACAGTAGCAACACTTTGTTTGCTGGAGCTTGCTCAAGTAAGCAGTCTTCAGTTGAAAAGTGTCAGTGTGTGTGTGGTGAGAGGTTGTCATAAAACTTTGTAATTACTTTTTTCCTGTACCTTTAAAAAAAGTGTTCCTTTGTTGTGTTGCTAAGACTGTGGCTTTGTTTTGCTTTTTTTTGTGAAGTAGAATGATAATAGCATTGTAAAAACTTTTCCTCTCATTTGTAGGACAAAATGGAAGTACTCAGTGTGGATTCTAGAAAAGTGGTCTACTTAATGTCATTTTATGAAGGTTTGCAACGTATTGTCCTGTTCACTGAAGATGAGAATGTATTTAAATTGACATATGAAAGTGTAAAAGCAGAACTAGCAGAACAAGAAATTGTTCTGTCTTTGCAAGATGTTGGAATTTCATTGGTTAATAATTATACAAAACAAGAGGTGTCCTACATTGGAATTACAAGGTAACTTACTTTGTGTACAACAGTATAAAATGTTTAACTTCAGGTATTTTCACTCTATGTATTTCATTTTGGCTTGTGCTGAAAGAGCAAATAGAAGTCTGGGTTAATAGTGTTCAAACCTAATGACTACATTTTCCTGCTGCCAAGAGAAATGCTTTCACTGTGTTTTGTTCTAATGCATATGCTAACTGTATTTAGATGTATGTGGTTTTGGAACATGTATTTGTAATTCTGTGTAGCAGACTTCCCAGTACACTGGACAGAAAATATTTCCTGTCCAGGTAGTTTGAGAAGTGATAATAGAGTTTTAAGGAGCAAGGTCTGCAAATAGTTTGGTCAGTGGGTTTTGTTATCTTCACTACACAAGCAGCTGAATTCTGCATTGGCAATTTTGATGCAAAAGCTTGTAGGTCCCTTTAGTTTTGGTTGATTAATTATGGTGGTCCACAGCTCTACTGCTTGAGTTTCCTACTATAATTATACATTTCAGATGGAAGCAGAAAGAAATTATGTAATGCTTGGAAATGTGTGCTATCATATATTTGAGCAGGGGCTCTTTCTAATCATTAAGGGACACTTGAATATAATTGCCATAAGCCACACACTTCTTTTTATTCGATTATGAGGTTGACAGAGTGAGAGTTGTTTTTTCTTGATTAATTCTTTGCACTTTACTGAAAAACAAACAAGCATGAACTTCTCATACACATAGGCTTCACATAATCTTATCCATAATTTTCTAAGAAAATTCCAGTCCTTGCCCTCACCTGAGAAGCTGTGCTCTGATATTTAGGCAGTGGAAACACTTCATTAGAAGTGGCAGCTGATTGCTGAGATTCACAATAGTGTTGAGATTTCACTAAATTTGTTTTTCTTTGAAAGCAGTCATCCATAGTAATTTGTCTAGTGCTTATAGTTAGTTTTGTTTTCTTGTCAAACCCAGAGGAGATGTCAGATTTCTTGAAAATGGATGGCAGTACTGTTGAAATTGGCTTCATTTTTTTAGGAACGAGAAAAAAACCCCCAAACCCAAAAACAAAACCAAAAAAGGTGGAAAGAAAAAATAAGGAGGAAACTTTCAACAATCAAGATAGTACTCTTTTTTTAGTTGTTGTTTTGAACTTAGCTCACCTTTGTTTTTTCTGCCATTGATGTGTCTCAATATAGACACGGATATAGATAAAAGAGGCTAGGTGGCTGTGTCTGGAAAGTTACATATTTTTATAGTCTAGAGAGTAAATTGCAGAAAGAAGTATCTTCTACCTGCCTGATAGTGTTGGTTTGTTCCCTATTTTATGCTTTAAGTTTGACTGTAAGGTGAAGTCAAGCACAGAGCTTTTCACAGAAGCAGTGGGAAAAACATCTAATGCCCTTTAAGGTTGTTTAATTGTTTGCATTAATAAAACTGAGAGACTGAAGAAAGGATAGCATTTTTAAAAAAACAAACAAAAAAACAAACCCAAAACTCCCACCATGAAATCAGTAGAAGAAACATGTAAAACAAAACCACCTCTTGATTTTAGATGGAAAGACTAAATAAAGAAGCTGTCAAAAATAAGGCACAGTGCAGGAGGCATTTTATCTTGACTTGAACTTTTCAATTTGTAGTAAATTTAAAATGCCAAAGTAAATGCAGGACTATAAGCAGAAAACTACATTGAGATTGTAGGACAATGGATGGCAGTACTGCTTCTTTGATGGAGCTTCCTTAGTGTCACTACATACCCATCTTCATCAAAGTGGGGAGTTAAACAGACTTGTTAACTTTTTTTTTCCCCATCATAGTGGAGAGACTGGCTTCTCTTTAGTTCCAAGAAGGCAGTGCATGATTTGGGTCACTTCTGTTTGCTACAGTGGTGCTTTATGTTGCGCTTTCTCATTCCTTAGTTACAACATATTAAAAGTCACACTGAAGTAGGTGTGTTCTTTGTGTTCTTGAAAACTTGTTTTCAATAAGCTAATCCTTCTCTTTTGCTTCTTTGTTTTGTTTTCAAAGTTCTGATGTGGTGTGGGAGACAAAACCCAAGAAGAAGTCGAGATGGAGACCAATGAGTGTTAAGCAAATTGATAAATTAGAACAAGAATTCAGAGATTACAGTGAGCTAAGCCCTTCAGAAAATAAGATTATTGAGTTGGAATCGAATGTTTTGGTAATACTGATAGTTCTCTAATTCTGTTGCTTATATGTATGCACAAGAAAAAAGATAATATATCAATTTTGCTGTCTTTGATAAAACTTACAGTAAAATTTGAGATTATTGATTTACCTACTCCATTTGAAAACACTTATTTATCTCTGTATTAAAAAGTGCAGGAAATATTCCACAAACTTGATATATTGCTACAGACTTTTTGTTGTTACTGCCTGACTTTGAAATTGAGGTGTACCATTTTTGGAGGTTGTAGTACTAAATATGTATAAAACTACAGTGAGGAAGATTTGCATTTGGTTCATGTGTTATACCAGTAAATATATTCGTTTGGGGTTGATTTGTTTGTTTGCTTTAGCCTGAAATCCTGTATTTTTAAAATGACTTGTTGTGGAACGACTTAGCTGTCATTCAACCACATAAAATTGAAAAAGAAATTTCAGAAATTATTCTGGAATGTAGAAGCACATTATGCTCCAAATGCTCAGTCCTTGCGTATGGATGAGTTCTAGGCACTCATTAGAAATGTGCTATAGGAAGATAAACACTGGATAGATAAATGATCCAATGTTTATGTCAGTCATAGTCCATGACACTGTTCAGTTTTTCTTCTAGATAGCTATGTGGTAAATGATAGTAACCCCCAAATAATGCATTACTTTGTAGTTTTATTTCTATTTTTAATTTATGGCAAAATTTGTTTGCTTTAAATAGAGGGAGATTATGACATCTAACTTAAAAGGTTCAGAACTTCTACTGCTAAGGTTTACAATATTGTAAATTTTTAAGTATATGAAGTAGGATTTTAAAACACATGGCATACTAAATTTTCTTTAATAATAATACAATAGGTATGTTTAACTCCTAATGGAATGAACATGACAATTCAACAGCCAAATGAGATTCCTATCAGAAGAAATTATCTGCCAGCTTTAAAAGTAGAATACAGCTCCTCTGCACATCAGAAGTCTTTCAGAATTCAAATTTACAGGATACAAGTAAGTCATGTCAAAAAGTAGTTGTTACTTATTCTAAAGAACAACTTTTATGGAAGCTTGGGTTCATTTCTAGAATTGTTTGGATTTCTCATGTTTTCAGTTTAATAGTAATCATTGGCTTTTACATCAGTGCTCCTTAATCTTTGAAAATACTACTTAAGTGCTTCTTTGAAAAAAAGGAAGACAAATATGACTCTTCAGGAAAAAAAAATGGCATTCATCTTACTTGCTTTTTCTTGGAGCATTTCTTTATAACAAGCAAAAAGAGCAGTGAAATTTCTAGTCTTGTAATGCTCAATATTTTAAGAACAAATCCTTTGCAAAACTTTTGTGCACCATTTATTACTACCAATTTGAAGAAGCTTTTCTAAATTATTAGAATTTGATTATTATATTTTGAAAATAGATATATTTTAAGTACAGTAGTGTCTTTTTTCTGCATTTGGATTGGTGGAAGGCCACAGGTATCTCTAGAGTTTGTCCTCGTATTAAAATATTTCAGTATTGAAAAGCTAATGTGATGCACCTTGTCCTGTCCTTACCCCTACTAGATACAAAACCAGATTCCTGGAGCCATATTTCCCTTTGTGTTCTATCCTATTAAACCTCCAAAGTCCATCACCTTGGATTCAGGTTTGTTCTAGTTTAACATAATCCTTCCTTTTAAAACAAAAAATAACTTGCTTGTACTGAAGTTAATAATTTTATCAGATTTTTCACTTTTATCAGGTGAAGTCTGCATGAGCTTTCTGACTATAGATAATACAAATAATAATAGTAGAAGTAAGGAAGCAGTTACCTACAAAGAAGATACACAGAACACTGTTTCAACAGTTAAAAATTAACAGAAATAAGAAAATGTCTTTTATTTGTCATTATCATGTCTTTTAAGAGCATCTTTATGGCACATTACTTAATTGATTGTGGAGAACATATGACATGAAAGTTACTTAATAAATTTAAAAGGAGGTTTTCAGTTCAGACCACCAGTAAAATTTAATGCTGACTAATACATGAGAAAACTTGTCTGTTCATAAGATAAGTTTTGGTAGTTTTGATGGTAGTGAATCTGTTGCACTGTTTCTGTGCCACTTAGATCAGGAGTTTTGGGGCAGTGAGGATTCACTTGTCATCCTTAGTTTTCCACTATTTCCCTACTGCTCTAGTATCATGCCGTGCGTATCCTAGTAATCTATCTAAAGTAATCTTAGCTACCAAGAAAAGAAATGTGCCTAAGCTCAGACTTGTTAAGTGAGGCTTATAAGCTCTCCAGTTGGCAAATTATATTTCATATGGTTTTTGGGTAGATTTCTCCGTTGCTTGGAGCATAGAGCATAGAGCTCAATGTTGCTATACTACGTGATGAACTGGAGTCTTTCATTAATTTTTTTCACACTGAAGTCACTTGGAAAACCTAGTATCAATAATATCAAAGTAATAAACAAAGTAATATCAAAAGGGATTCTGGATAGAGACAAAGAATACTGCTTGCAATTTTGTTCAGAAGCTAGTGGGATGTCAGTTGCTCATTCTGAATATGATTGGTTTTAAGCTACACTGCATGAATCTGCAGAATTCATTTTTGTTTACATTTTTGTATCGGCCATTGGAAAATCTTATTCCATGACTAAAGAAATGACATAAATCTAATATTATATCAATATTAATTTGCTTTTAAATGAAAATGGTGCATTTTCAGTTAAATAGCATTTTGATTTTCCATTCCATCCTTGTGTTCCTATTACTTTCTGTTCCTGCTCTTTTCCCTGTCTCAATTGTTTACCAGTCATATCCATTATGTAATCCTGTTGTGCAGGATTGAAAAAACCCTGAATGTATATGACATTTTCATAAAAAAACTTAGGAAGTTATGTATGTCATATAACAACCTGTACTGATCTCTTTTTATTTGACAACTTTATAGCACCTAAACCATTTACTGACGTCAGTATTGTCATGAGAACTGCAGGACACTCAGAAATAACACATATTAAGTAAGTATTTTGACATGTTCCATCTCTATTGCTATTGGATGTGTTATCAAGCTTTAAAATTAAAAATATTACAGAGGCAAACATAATGAAAAGTAATTTTAACACAAACTCAGTGTTGGAATCTCAGAGCATTTCAACAGAGGTGAAAGCTCAGTGTCCTTTATGATCCACATAACTGAAGAATAAATCAAAAGACATTTTTAGATGTCTTTTTAATGCGTATTTTTAGTCATCTTTATTTAGAAAGAAAATCTGTGTACAGTTGTGCTATAGACAGTGTTAAATGCTGCTCTGTGTTTAAAATGGTATTGGTTATTTGGAAATGTGTTTATATTACACCTAAGTGGGAAGCCTTCTTTTCACCAGCAATGATGAATCCCTCAAAAAAACCTCAAAACAAATAAAAAAAGAAAACCAACAACAAATACACACACAAAAAAACAACACCCCAAAACAAAAATCCACACCAAAATAACCCACCAAAACCAGTACCTGAAGTTGTGTAAGTGGTCTAACCTGTACTAAACTTTAAGGGTTACATGTTTTTGTAGAACACCTTAATAATTATTTTTTGTTTCTTGTGCAGGTACTTTAAGGTTCTGATTCAAGAGATGGATCTCAGATTAGATCTTGGCTTCCTGTATGCAGTAGGTGAATTCTTTACACAGACTGATGTGCCAAGTGACCAAGAGGTAGAAAACTTTTGTTGTTTGAAGATAAATAGATTTTAAATCTGTAACAATACAACTTGTATTAAAAAAAAAAATTAAAAATTATTTTTCTGTGTCCATATCAATGGTTGATATAATAATATGGAGCTACGAGGTTTTAATTTACTGTTATCTGAGTCAGCTAGTAGACTCCTTCCTTCATGCTCATCCTGTATGCTATGGAAAGAAGGCTTTGAATGTTGTAGTACAGGGACTATGCGAGGAGTTTGTACATGAGAGTATAAGTAGTATTATTAGTCAATGTATTGTCATCAGTGAAAAATGACTAGTAGTTTTATATACTCCAAATTTTGAAGAAATATATTTTTCAAATGCATTTACAGCTACAACTCTTCGAAAAGGATGTTGAAGCTCTTCAAGAAGAGCTAATGAGTGTGTCATCAATGGATACGTCACAAATCAGCTTGTATGAATACTTCCACATCTCTCCAATTAAGGTATTCTTTTTTCATGTTATAGACTGACTTTGCTCTCTGAAAATTTTTTGTCTCATCCAGGATAGTAGGCAGTGGAAATAAAGATAGAAACATGCTGATTAAAAAAAAAAGGGCCAAGAAAGTATTTTCATTGTAACCACTAATTTGCTATTGCATTCTTATGGCTTACTTTATGAGTAATTTTTTTTCATTTTATTATTTATGAGTTCCTTGCAAAATGCTCATTTGTGTACACACAGGATATTATGGATTGCAAAATGATGTAATTTCTAAAAAACACGTATAGCAAGGGTAGGAGATTAGTGTGCAGCTAACATTATTACAACTGTGATAGGACCTTATAGACTCTGTTACAGTTGTTAAGAGAGTCTCCCATCTATCCATGGGAAGTAGATCAAAGAATGATTTGAGTTGCACCTCTTCACAGTATCTTGTGAGATGTTATAAATTATATTTGACAAGAAAAAATGCAGGGAGGAAATGGGATGGAATAAATGGGCTTGAATTTTTACTAGAGCTTAAGTCTTTAGTGGTGATGGATTGAGTGACAATTCTGTAAGGTAAGCTGTGTATCACTGAAATGAGCTACAGTTAAGCTCTGTTGTAACATAATGAATGTTGCATGATATTGTCTTCAGAGAGTCAGAAACAGGAATAACTTCCTTTAATCTGATTTTGAAAATGACTGGATAGATTTCTACCATTTTGTGCCTGAAAGCCATTTGAGCAATTTTCCTGAATGTGGTTCTTTTCTGATTTCTTTGAAACAAATGCTTTAGTTATTTCAGGTGTGCACAGGTAGGATTTCTCCTGTATGCATATTCCAGTAATTATTTGGTACCTGCAAAACTTGTATTAGTAATTATTTGTTCTTCAAGGTTTTATTTTACATTCTTGCTTGGACTCTATGCTGTGTTGTCATTTTCTGTCTGCTTTGATTTTGGGTATAACTTAAATAAATGAAATGTTTTAAAAATGAGTTAATAATCTAAATTATATTTGAAAGAATCCAGAGACCATCTCTGAAAACAGAAGTAAGCAGTTTCAAGTTCTTGTTTTCTGAAAGGTAGTTTAAATTCTTCACTTCGACTTTAAATGTGAGTGGGCTTTTTTTGGCCTACATTATGTATTTGTGTACTCTGTTACAAAGTCAGACTGGTTTCAGCCAGACTAGAAATGTGCTAACTAAATTTTTAAATAATCTAAAAGATTATAAAGATAGAAATATCATACAGCTAACAACTAACCATGTTATTTCCCAATCTCATTTTTATCCTTCAGTTACACCTGAGCTTTTCACTCAGTGCGGGTGGAGAAGATAGTAACAAAGAAGAAAGAAAGAATGAATTGATACCATTTCAGTCCTTGAATCTCCTGCTGAAGAGTATAGGGGCCACCCTTACAGATGTACAAGATATTGTCTTTAAGTAGGTTAAAAATATGAATGTAAAAATCACTCACAAAGATTGTACCAATATTACGTATGTTGAGCTTTATTTTGTTCTGTGCAGTAACGATTTACTTTTTCTCTTGTCTCTTTTTTTAGGTTGGCATTCTTTGAGCTCAGGTATGACTTCTGTACTACACAGCAGCTTCAATCATCAGTTATAAGGCATTATTCAAAACAGGTAAGAATAAGAGAATGTCAACATTCCAATAATTTTTTATTTTGAAACTGCTACTGTGCACTTTCATTCTATTAAACAAAATAAAATTTACTTTCATCCTTTTATATACAAAGGTTAAATAAATGCATACAAGCCAATTACTCATTAATAGGATTTTATTGCCTTGCCAGGTGGCATGGATAACAAAACAGCTTACTGGAATAGATAGGGGAAGCAAACACAATAGGGCTCTGATAGAACATGATTGGCATTAAAATGCAAATGCAATTTCTTAGACATTAGTACCATTCAAATCATAGTACCTTTTTTTGTGTACTGTTGAAAGTCCTGTCATCCAGTGGAGAGAATCCAACAAAAATACTTTTGCATAAAAGAATTAGTCCTCTCCATCCATCATTAATAATGAGGGGCTACTGCAATGCTTTTAAGTAATGTCGTTTCTTGGCTGACATAATATGGTTTACTCACTGATTTTCTCATCCTTTTATTGCAACTACTTCTCTGTTTCTGGACAATTTTGAGGTTTTTATATTGAACTCATGTTTCTTTCCCTGTTTTAATCTGAGATACTACACTGTTTGCCTTTGCTTAAGTATAATTTAGGAAATATTTTCTCTAATACCTATTTTCATTTTAGGCTATTAAACAGATGTATATTCTTATTCTTGGCCTTGATGTGTTGGGTAATCCATTTGGATTCATAAGAGGCTTGTCTGAAGGGGTAGAAGCTTTTTTCTATGAACCATATCAGGTAAAATTCTCTGCTGTCCTTTTACAAGTAGATAGATAGACATTGTATTGAAAATCTATATTAACACTCTTTTGGTTTTAAATTTGGATATAGAATTGAAAATTTCAAGTGAAAATACCTGGAAAACTCAAGTGAGAGTAAAAAGGACAGAGGTGTCAACTTAACTACCAAAATGTTATTTCTTACAGTTCAAACCTTAAAATAAATATTTTGCTTCTCCTTAAAATAAGGAAACTTCATGGAATTCATTATTATTCTAAAATGGTCTGTCTTTCACAGGGGCTTTTGTGGGTGCTTTCACACTCTATCACTCAGTGTCATCCAATTTTCCTCTTTGTTACATATAAATCCCAATAAAAATGTACAATTTAAAAATATATAAGGCATACTATTCAAAGCTCATTATGAGTGTGTCCTTTTTTCTCATAGGGAGCCATCCAGGGTCCTGAGGAATTTATAGAGGGAATGGCACTAGGATTTAAAGCGCTGGTGGGGGGAGCTGTTGGTAAGTTTCAGTGCTGTGATGGTAGTTCCCCTAATAGTAAACAATAGAGATGAGTATTTGTAAATTGCATTAGTTTTAATTTGGTTTATATTCCAATAGGTGGATTAGCAGGAGCTGCCTCAAGAATCACAGGTGCTATGGCAAAAGGAGTAGCTGCAATAACTATGGATGAAGATTACCAGCAAAAAAGGAGAGAAGCCATGAACAAACAACCCACTGGTCTGAGAGAGGGTATCACTCGAGGTGGAAAAGGACTGGTTTCTGTAAGGAGGAAAACCAAAATTAATTAGTTTTATGCAGGCAGGAGTACCAGGCACTTGTTGTGTTGCCCAGAGAGTTGTTGGTTTTCAATTTTTTTGAGTTAGTTTTTTGTTAGTTTCTTAATTTTAATTTTAGTTTTGCAAGTGTATAGCTACAATTAAATGATAGTTTTATAGAAAAATGCAATAGGATAGAAAAGAAGGTAGAAACTGTGAAGCAGGTGCCTCTAATTCTCTTGGCTTATAGTGAATTCTAGAACACTCCCAACACATGTACTTTTAGGCTATTCAGCAATGAAATAGGAAGAAAAATGTTAAAAATGAAAAATATTATATGGAAGCATATTTGTAATGTCTGTTTTGTTTATCCTGGTAGGGTTTTGTCAGTGGCATAACAGGAATAGTTACAAAACCAATAAGAGGTAAGTCTGGTCTTGATGCATTAACTGTTCACACAACAGTGAATTCTTGATTTTTGATGAGCTGTTGTAAATCAGAGTTATAAAACTTTTTGTCAAGATTTTATATTTCTACTGACTTACAGTTTAAATGTTTTTTACATGAACTTTGTGTGGAGACTATGTAGTTGTGTATCAAATAAGATTTGTAATGAAATGGTAATAAAACTTCTTAAGATTTTAAGAGAAACTCTGTGGTTTATAATGATTTACTCCTTTTAATGCTTTTAGGAGCTCAGGAAGAAGGAGCAGCCGGTTTTTTCAAAGGTGTTGGAAAAGGCTTAGTTGGAGCAGTAGCCAGGCCCACTGGTGGAATCATAGATATGGCAAGCAGCACATTTCAGGGTATTAAAAAGTAAGTAAAATAAGTGTACAGAATATCATATGGCATGAAAGAGACAATAGTCATACTAGTAGTACCTTGTGTCTTCATATCACTTCTATGTTATTTACATAATAAATAGGTGGCTCTTTACAAAATACACACTTGATATAATTAAAAAACCACAGACACCAATCTCAGCTATTTCTAGCATTACTGAAAAAAACTAGTTTAAATGTCTCAGCAATCAGACTTCCTTCAGCTGATGATTTTCAACTTTTACCCCAAATAAGCAGGAAAAAAAGGACTTCTCAGATATGTTCAAAGTTACTTTATATATTATTACTCCTTTATGAAATTAATTCCAAGATCACTAGATGATGCCAGTGTCAGAACTATGTTAAGACTACATTTAAATATTGTGACAGTCTCACGTTAATAAATTAATAGATGAAGATTATTTGACACTGTTATGTGCAATAAAGGAGGAGACAGTTTTGAAGAGGCACTTGGTATCTTTAAATACAATTGTTCAGTGGCCCTGTTTTTAGTGAGTTGGATCACTTCTGTTACCATAAGAATGCCAGTCTTTTTTTTCCTGTTCAAGTTTTTTGGCAGAGAAATTCAAGAAGCTTATCAGAGAAATATGGTACAGGTCTATTCCATGTGGTACAGTGGTCTTTACTTTTGAAGTTTTGAAGTGCAGTAGTTAGACACTAATTAGGTATTTACAGATATGTGCTGCTCTGTGCCATCTAATTTGATAATTGTTATTCTTGAAAATAGATTTCTGTAATGTCTGTAATTATGCCAAAGTGCATATATAGACAACAATAGTTGTTATACGAGTACTTGAATTTAATTTGTATACAAAATATTTTCATTCCTTAGCTAAATAGTATAATTGAGTAGAGATATTGATATGTATCTTAAATTTTCTGCTTTGTCAGGGTTGCAGATTCATCAGAAGATGTGATAAGCCTGCGACCACCTCGCTTCTTTAATGAAGATGGAGTTATTAGACCTTACAGATTAAGAGATGGAACTGGAAGTCAAATGTTACAGGTGAAGAAAATGAAAGATAAATTTTTGACATAAATTTAAACTCATCTTATATAGAAATAAATACTTTAGAATTTCTCTCTTCCTAAATTCCCATTCACTTCTTACCTAGTAACTCAGTAGCCAAGAATTTAATTTCTTATGCACGTAACCACACTGGGGATTTGGCTGCTGTGGTACAATTTTTGAGGGAGACACCATAAAATGGATCAGTATATCTATAAAAGTTTATGCACAGAGCATTCTGAACAAAGAAAAAGGTCTATATGTGCAAATGAAAATTTTATTTTTTGTGAAAATGGTTGATAAATACACATAGTTTTTTGAGTAATTTTATAATATGTAGCTTAAACAGTGACTTTTAAGTCTCAATTTTGTGTAAAACAGCATTTTAAAGTCACTTTTAAGACACTGGAAATAGTTGTATTTATGTCATACTGAAGCCTTTGAAAGAACATAAACAGTTCTGAAATTGAATATTGTTTGCAGGAAGTATGTGCTGAACAGCCCTTAGTTTTTAATTATTCATCTGCCATTTAAGCGAATTTGACTCAAAAATTCCCCTCAGAAAGGAAAGTAATTTCAGTTGTGACACACACAGCTTACTGAGTTTCTGTTTTTTCTTTTTGTTAGAAATAAAACTTCTTTCTAGAAATGTTAAACCATAACAAATAAAGTAGCAATTAGTGATTGCATAAATTTAAACAGAATTTTAAAAATACGCATGAAAGGATTCACAGTGCTACAGAAATATTGTGCCAGAATAACCTTTCTGGAGAAGTAAATGAGAAGGTAGTAGCCTTTGGAGAGCATTTTATGACTAATTTTGATTATGGCTACAGCTGTTTGTTCTATGTTGAGTTCAACTCTTCTTTCGGTTTCTCCTGCATTTCATTAGTTTGTCATTCATTTTCTGGTATAACAGGATTGATCTGTTGGGGATACCTTAGCTATGTTCATTGTTCCATTCACTGGTCATGTAGTTCAGCCAACTGTGAAAGTGCTTTGATAATAAATACTATACTTGTGCCTTTCTTGTAAATGAGATGGCTTTAACCTGTGCTCTCCAATTTATAATTGGTGTCATTAAGCCTTAACTACCCTCTGCCCTCTGGTAGTTAGAAGCTACTATTGATGGATAACATAAATTTGTTACTAATCTTTATCCTCTTCTTGTAAGAAAATAAATTTTCAAACATCTCCTTGTCTGTTTTAAAGTATATTGCTAAAACAAATGTTAGCAAACAGTCAGCTCTAATGAGCTGAATTTACATTGCTTTTGCTTCTTAAATTTGTACGTTTTTATATTTTGGGTTTTTTTCTGAGAAACCTTTACAAAAATCTGCCAGGTAACTTCTAATTTCAATTTTTCTGTATTGTATGGCCGAGTACAGTACCTTCCATTATAGAACTTAAAATACATTAAGGCGTGGCCTTGTGTAATGCCTTTGATATTTTGTGATGGGAGCCACCATTTGAATGTAGGTAAAACTGAAGGATTGATAGCTTCTTATTAGTTGTTGCTATTGATGATTCTAAGGCATAATTACTCTTGAAGAAATATTTTCAGAGCTCCAAGCAGAGTAGACAGGTTTTCCGATAGGTAGTCAAATAAGAAAGTAGAGATTTGCATTTTTTCCCCAGTCATTAAATTCTGCTATAGGATATTTGGTCTTAATTTAACCCTTAAGTATACTAATGTTTTTGGTTCTTAGTGTTTGTGGTTCTAGAGCTCTTATTTTGTTTTGCATGAGACTCAGTGTATTGCATGTCCACTATTTCAAAGAGTTTGAATAGAATAATATTTTCTTATGGATAAAAAGATTTCTCTCCCCTTTTGCATTGCTTCTTTGCATACAGGTCTGGTGACTGGTCACACTGTGGCCACTGTATTGTAGTTTTTCAACAGATTGCAGGATTAGGTTGGAATAAAACTTCATTTGGTGATTTAGAGATTGTATATGCTTATCAAAGGAAATAGGATATTTTGTGTGCTCATACTGTGCCCTAAGCTTAGGCTGTCACATCTGAATTTCTGTTTTCTGTGGTTTTATTTTGCTTTAATTAACAAACTTGCCAGGCATACTAGTACTTTTAAACTAATACTTCTGCTTTCTTCTTCCCTTACCATGCTTTCAGAAAAGGCAGGCCTACAAAGAGTGGACTATGGCTCACAGTAGTAGTGATGATGATGACAGTTAGGATAATGTGAATTGTAACAGATACACATGGCCTTTGTCATATTCTTTTGACCTTTGAGTTTTAAATGTTGCTGCTATAATTCCCGCTGAGAAATGGGGTTTTGTGATACTAAATTCTTACTTTTTAAACTGTGAAAAAATGTGGGGATAATAAAATGTGTGATGATGACTGCTAGGCAAACAAGCAAATAATATAATAAAGATAGTCTTACAGATAAACCCAGACATTAGGTAAAATAGTATTGAATAATATGAAAAAATAAGTGATACCATGACTTAGAGTTTATTTCCAGATGTATTTTTATCAGCTGTGTTTAATGTTTTTTGCATTTATATAAGTGTTTAACAGGGTTTATTTACTATTGCTTTAAATGTGTTTAGTAAAACTTTACTGGTTTGTACAGTCCTTATTGGTGTTAAAATGCTGTTTGACTGTTTTATTCAATTACTCTTTCAAAAGTATTTTGTTGCTTTTCTTCTTAACAATAAACATGTCTAAAGTATATCTAAAATGGATTCATCTGTTCTGTTCCAACATTATTTCTCATGTTTCCTGGAACTAGATAGTGTAAGACCACTAAATGGCTTATAAAGGTATTTAACATATAAAATATATACATTTTTCAAGAAATGTTATCATAAATGTTTAGTTTCTCATTTATCATTTGTTTTACCATAATTTTTAATAATTTGTGTAACTTTTGGTATCCTTAAACATGTGAAATAACGGTTTATTTTGGTTTTTATTTTGACTACAAATTATTTGTTTCGTAAGTCAATATTTTTATTTTCATAACAACAAAAAAAAGTAAAAAATCTGCCCCAGAACTAAACTCCGTGTAGAAACCACAGACAGATGTGAAAAACACACTAGAAGTTCTGCAAGACATTGTGTAATAAAGCATACATAATATGCAAAAGTGTTTAGTTTTTTATTTACCTAGGCATTGGGGGGTGAAGGGAAAGTGTGAACACTGATCAACTACAATTTGGTATTATAAATTCTACCAAATACCTTTACAAGTTTCTGGTTTCTTTAAAAGGTACTTATTCTGTATTCATGGAAATGCTTGCACAGTTTTCTTGTTCTTTTTTTGTGGGTTTTTTTTTTCAGATTTTTGTGTTGCACTTTAAAGATATCTTGTAATAGATAATTCTGAACCTGTATTATAATGCAAATTAATTCTTCTGCCACTATCTGGGCATTTGGCATTGCTCTGAAACAGGAAGAGCTTCTGAAATGTTTGCATATTCAATGTGGTAATGTTATGTCTTTCATTGTCTGTTGGCTTCTATGTATCAAAATTCTGGGGGAAGAACCATTAAAATTGTTAAGATTGCTTATTCTGGCACTGTGCATTCAAAAACTGCTATATAGGGTGATCTCTTGGGCAGTTACCCTTTGCCCTTAATGTCACAGAGAAAAAGGGGGACAAACTAAGTTTGGGAGATGGTTTTAGCTGAAATTGCTGATGCTTATGATTGCTACAGGTCATGTGTTCCTATTTGTTTTGTAATGCTGTCACCTCAAAAGGATGCCTTGCATAAACAAATGAAAGGCTCCACTGCAGTGTGTTACTGCCTGAAACATTGTGGGAAGGATTTTAAATATTTCAGGTACAAATGGATCTGCTGTATTTCTTTGAAGAAAGAAATAATTTTGCTCTTCAGTTCTGAAAAAAGACACATGATGTCAAAAAGTTGAGAAAATTGTTAGGTGTAACATAATGGAAAGGTTACTGTGACATTTAATTAACTTTATAGGTTTTGAAAATTTGGAATAATGTTACTTAACATTATCTTTTTCCTTAGTGCTGCTTTACTGCAGTTTCGGTTTTTATTCTATAAAATTGTTTTTCTTTTGTAATGGCCGATCTTACTAGAAAATGCATTAGAAATGTCATAATTTTTGCCCCAAAATTGACCTAGGTTTTAAATTTTTTTCACTTAAAATCCTACAAGTTTATGCAGAACATGGAGGTAAAATTAGTACATGAATGCATGAATGGTAGTATTTCTGGGTCAGATATTACTAATTCAAGTTACAGTGCAGTATAAATGAAGAGAATTTGTTCTTTACATGCTAGATTAAAAGGTTGTAGAATGCTAAGGAAAAAAAAAAAACCCAGCAAAACGAACAACTCCAGTTGGAGCTGGCAAATATGATTATATGCCCTAGAATATTTTGTCTCTTTGGTATAGTTTTATTTTTCTATTTTTGAAGTTTTTGTGTTAATAGAAAATATAGTAATTTTGTGCAAGTGTTTTACTTGTTTCTCTCTTGAGTCTAGGCTTCTCTGAACATACAAAAAAAAGAAATAAATTGGATCTGTGGATATGGGGATTTGGGATAACAAGAAATTTTACCATCTGGGATATTAGTATTCTCTTTAGGTCATGGGACAAAAAGCTGTGAAAACTTATAGCAGAAACTGATGTTCTTTCAGGATGGAAGAATCCCCAGAACTAAAACGAAAACACTGAAACATTTAGAGGAGATTTAAAATATCGTAGCAAAAAAGAGCGACCACATTTTCAATTTTTTTTTGTCTTTAATTTTATCAGTTGAACTTTTGGCTGCATAATTCCACCATCCCATTCCTTTTAACTGCTGAACTGAATTGGAAGTCCACACATTTCAGTGTGTCCCTGAAAATTCCAAGTCTAAGTGTCCTCCTTTAATCTCAGATTGCTGAATTTTGTGCTGGTGACAAATTGACAATGGAGCTTTTCCCAAGAGTTCAGTTTTACTCTTACAGTGACTTGTATAACTTCCTTATGGAGGTGAATAACTGGCTGTGCTCTTTACCTTTGATGTCATCCAGTATATCCCTTTTGTTCAGACCTCTCTGCTGGTCTGGTTTTCTCAAGATGCTCTGTAGACATAGGTCAGTGCCTACTTTAGACTGTTTTGGGGATCATTTAATAGACTGTTTATGCATAAATTGTTATTAGTTATTTCCAGAAGCAACAGATGTGTGAGGTCTTGGCCTGCCAGGAAATAAAGCTGAAAGCATGGTTTTGTGCTTTTGAAGCAGAGTCATTAGCAGTTGCACTGTGCAGTCAGTGGTTCTCTGTGTCAATGTCTACCCAACTTCAAAACATGCAAAATATTTTTATTCTTATTATTTTTAATTTTCTTTTATAACTAGTGAGTTTGTGATGATGCTCATACTGTGTTGTATAAGGTTGTTGCACAGTTATGTTGCTTCAGAGAAGACAGTCCTTCAAAGCTGTGCTTCATTACCATATCCTCTTGTATTGGAGGTGTTCAGCTTTTGGTTTAGTGATTCTTTTTGGTCTTGAGGTTCGTATCAGGTGGGATGTTGAAATGATTTGAGCAGCCCCTTGTTCTTTAGCATTCACTGCCAGGAAGAACATCTGAGGAGTCAGAAAAGTATGTCATGCTAATTCTTGCTGCCTTTCCCTCACTGTTCTTGGCCTTGATTTCAAATCAAAACATAAACATCCATGTCCTGAAGTACCCTAAAACTGAGGTTTCACTTTGCAAAATTACATTCTTTATGAAGTTCAAAATAACTTCATTTTTAGTTGACATTGTCCAGACTCTTACTTGCTGGTCCCTTTACTGACTCACAGATGTCATGATCTGTCCTGCTTTGGAAAACCTCGTCTGTCTAGGTTAAAGGAAAAGCAGGATCCTTACCACTTAAATATGCAATGTTTGGGTACTATTACATAGCCATTGCCTGATCCCAAATAGAAGACAGTTATGGGAAGCTGTCTGAAACCAGTTGACACTGATTGTTCCAGAGAAATATGGAAGCCTGCATTACTCAATTTTATTTTTACTCGATTGTGAGTTAAGCGTAAAGACAATATTCTTTAATTTCCCTGCTGATGAATCATACTTCAAATGGTATGAATCCAAGACTTTTGGTTGTATTGGCAGGAAACAGAACATCTGGATGTGGTCATCATGATGAAAGTGTAGATCAGTATGGTTTCTCCATTTCAGCTACTCAAACAAATTCTCCTGTGTATTCAGATCAAAAATTTATTAAGATAATTCTGCCAGTCATCATAGGCAATTTGTATTTCTGCTGTGAAATAGAAGTTTTGCATTCTGGAAAGAAGCTGCTGTCCTAATTTTTATTGTCTTGCTGTGGCCTTAGATTTAAACGTTAACTATGACCACAGATTCCCACCGATTTAATAAAACCAGGTGGATTTCAGAGTTACTGTTCAGCATGGCTAAATGGAATGTGAATACAGATACTAACACATCATGGACATTGCACATTGCTTTGTGTTTTGTATAATGACATTGCACATTAGGATAATTGAAAGAGGAAGTAGGTAATAAAGGATTATTGGTGGTTATTATTCATAAATGATGAAGGAATTTTGCATGGTGAAAAATTAATGTTTTACATGTTACTTTTTAACAGTTTTTTCCCTTTTTTCACACTTATTCAAGCTACATCTACAAAGTCACTTAGGAACTGGTTAGAACTTTTAAATGTTTCTTTGAGGAAGACTGGATAGGTAATGATACCAGGTTAGCCTGCTGAAATTAGCAATTCTACAGCTTTTGAAAAAGTTACCTTGTAATTTGCGCTGAAAGAGACATTCATGTTTGGAGTTTCTAGCAACGACAGTGGATTGCCTTCAGAATTCACACATTTGGACAGTAACCAGTTCATTGGGAAATATGCTGGTAGTCCAGATGAAAGTTAACTTGAACATCAAGAGAGAATAGATTTCCAACCACTTTCTAAGCAGTAACAGCCTTTTCAGTATTTTTTTACATACTGTTTCATCTGAGTGAGTTCAAGAAGGTTGTCAAATATTCTGACTTAAGTATCACACATACTACTAGTATTTTTTAGAACTTTTACCAGGGGATTCACAGATTTTAATTTTTGTCTCCACTACTTAATTTTGCTCTGGATAATTTCTAACTTTATCAAAGGCCTCTTGGCTTGCTTCTCATTACATTAAGAAGGTGTGGTGTGATTAGGAATCTCTCCAGGTGCAGAGATACCACTTTTAAGACATTGAGCATATTTGCATATATGTGCGTAACTGATCACTTTTACTGTTAGATTATTGCAGTGACATTTGAGTAATTGTACTGCAGGTAAGAATTGCAAAGGAGGGGATTTCCTATTGTGTTACTTCATGCTTTACAGCTTCTGGAGTGTCATTTTTAAAATAGATTTGCACAAACTTAATCAGGTGATTAAAATGTTTTTAATTTGAAATACAGAGATTGCATTTTAAAGATTTGTATGTGTTTTCTTCCACTGTTGAAAGTAACATTGAACAAAGAATGCTTGGTTAATGTTACTTTTCATAGTTTTCCATCACCAAACAGTGGTCCAAGTTGCTGTCTTTCTCCAAACAATAGCTACATACCATAAAAGTTTTAAGAACTATTTATGCATCTGTATTGAGTGATCAATTATATATCGTTTTATGTTTGAGTGGTATAAGGCACTTTGGTAGCAGAGTGCAGTAGTGAGCTTGTTGCAAGAATTGTCAGCAGTCTCTCTCTATGATGTATTCCCAATGAATAGGTAAAAGTCTAATGCTAAAAAGATGAAGATTGGAAATAAAAGGTAGAAAAATACAAAGGCAGAAAATTTAAAAGTAGTTACTGCTTAGCATTAGCAAGTCTTTGTTCCCTTTATAAATAGTCTGTGCAGCATTTCCTTGTGTTTTATTTTGCAATTAACTCCTGTCGTCTACAAAACTATAAACACAGTTTATGATTTTTGACTCATAGCTAACAATGAGGACTAGTTATCTCAGTGTGTGCCGCATGGCAACAATGTTTTTGTTCTCCACAAGTCGCATGTTTGGAAATCTTATAGAATGGAACACTTTTTGAAGAATTTAGTATATGTTTAAATAACTTTTGTTTAAGGTTGTCACTTGTGCAATAATTAAGTACTGTACTTGCGTAATAATTTTCACAATTCCCAATCTGTTACCTGTAAGCTGAGAAAATTACATTGGGGGACATGACTAGTTGAAAATTAGCTAGCAATCTAATCAGAAAATATAAAGAGGTAACTCTCCTTTCCTAAGTCCCACTTAAAGGCGATTAATATTTTGATTGAGAGCCTTACTTCTATGCTGTGCAAAGCATAAGGTTACTTTCTCCAACATGGGAAATCTTCTCCATCCTAATAAGGCTAAATTGCTAAATGCTTTTATGTACACTTTGAATACAGAAATACTGGTTATTCTGTGTGATATTTATATGTTTGGTCAGTAAGAGTAATATGTGTCATTGTCAAAGTGTCTTGCAGTTCAGTGAAGTGTATTTTATACGTATTCTGAACCACCCTTGCTCTTCCCACACATTTCTTTAAGTTCTTGTCAGTCCTCTCTTCCATTTCCCTGTCATTCTTTTTAGGCCACTAATGAAAGGCCATCAGTGTACAGACCTAGACTAGTAGCCTGACCTGTGGATCATATATCCTATTCATGGTCCATAGTATGTCCATACAGCCTCCTTTGTCTTCTAACCATCCAGTGTGTTATGTGCTGGAATATAGTAGGGGCTACCTTTCAGAGAGGTTTTTTCAGTTATTTATTTATGTCCAAGCTTCTAAGACAAGAGGCAGGGAGAGATACATTTCAAAGGCAGAGCAACACCTTGATAAAACTTGAATAAGATGTTTCCAAAAATTAAAAAAAAAAAAAAAAGCTTATTTTCCAAGCCCTTAGTTCCTCATTTTTTATGCCATTCTTCTTGTGGAATTCGTCCTGCTGCTGATACTAGCTCTTGTAGCAATAAATGCAAGCAGTGACTTCTGTAAGTAGGCGTGTGACCAATAGCTGTGATTTTGTAGCCTGAAAGAGATGGGAGAAGAGGAATAATTGGAAATTTCTAAGAGCTTTTTCAAAAGCTCTCCTTAGGGTAACCTGCTACTCAAATATTCATGCTTTTTAGTCACGAAAGAATCAGTATCTTTGTGGAAGAGGTAATTTTTAAAAAGTCTGTGCAAGTGGAATTATCCACACAGTCAAATTTGAAGTTTTTTACACTAATTAAACGTCTTCATCATTTTACTATGTTGGGGAACACGTATTAAAGGGCTTTGCCTTCTTAACTGTTTTAAGAACTATCTAGAATTTTTAAAAACTTTTGCATATGTGTCTGAAGCTGTATATTTGTAGTTAAGACTTTATTGAATCATACTAGTTTGTTCTAATCTGGTGTTGCTTCCAAGTTGTAACAGCTGGGAAGCATGCAAGCAATTGTGTTGTAGCAATATTAATTTGACCACTAGTTTAATTGCTTGCTGCTCAGGAAGTCAGAAATCCAATGATTGCCAAGTCATGCGACAGGTACAGGGCTTCTGTTTTTGAAAAATACTTATCTGCTGTCATCAATATTTTAAATATATTGCTCATTAAAAGTATTCTGCTACAGTATTCACATTAATTGTAGGAAATGGTTTAGTTAAAGTATACAAAAGAATGTAGAGGAATGCTGAGTACTACCTCAAGTGCATTATTATTAGTCCTGCTGTCTACATGGTAATTAATGGTGCTTATATACAGCTAGGTATAGATTTATTCTCAGGGTCAATTAGTCAATGTTTTGGAGGCAATGCGATAAAGTAGGAAAGGAATCTTTATTTTGTTTATTGTCTCAGAAATGTATTAGTTAGCAGAAGTTCAGTGTATATCAAAAGTATGTAGAAGACAGAGTCCTGACACTTTTAGAGAAGTTATGTTGTTCTTTGTCAGTTTTGGTTAGGATTGATTTTTTTTTTACATAGGTATATTAACTGCAACCAAGTAGTTATGAACATTAGCTATTACAGATGTTAGTTATATTTTGACTTAATGAAAGTAGCCTTTTATTTAAAAGTCTATGCTTTGTGCTTTGTTACAATTTATATTTTTGGAGCATAAATAACGTTTATGCATAAAATTAGTACATTATTAGCATATTCAAAGCTATAAAACTTCTATCTCTTTTAGAAAATTGAAAATGGAAGATTTGCAAAACTCAGATATATTGCACATGCTATGGTCAACAGTACAGATCTGTTAATGGTAACAAAAAGGTAAACAGTTTTGACTCTGAATAATATGTACTTAAAACAATCATAAAAATGTGCATGCTTTGATGATTGCTGATCAGTAACTGCACTGTCACCATATATGTAGACAAAATAATGGGGAAGGCATGCCTAGTGTTCTGGTAATAATGGTAATAATCTTCAACAATGTCATTGTTTGAAGTAGGAGAATGTTCAGGGTTATTTCTCTCCTATTTAAGAAGGGAAAGAAGTACTGATTTTAAGATGCTTTAGCTGAGAAGGATTTGTTATAAACTGGGTTAGGCTAAAATTACCTGAACTGTGGGATTCACTTACAAAGGTGTATTGAAGGAAGTAAAGGATAATATAGGAACAGTCAGTATCTAGCAGTGGAGTATGGGGCATCCTTCTCAAATACAGCTTGAAGTAGTGTTACAGTTTTGCTATGAAACACAGTATTTTAAATGTAAGAGGGAGTTTCAAAATTCACTCTGTTGGAAAGTGTGCTGTATAGTTAGAGATCATGAGATGAAACCTATTTTGCAATGACAAATTAATTCACTAGAGAAAGGGTAACATGACAACTTCTAAGGTTTTTTACATTGATTTTTAAAACTACTTTTATTTTCTGGTACCTAGTGGTGTGTTATTTGTGACAAAGGGGGCATTTGGACAGCTGACATGTGAATGGCAATACACTTATGATGAATTTACCAAAGAACCATTCATCGTTGATGGTCGAAGATTGCGCATTGAAGCCAAGGTACATTACTCTTACCGTGTTTTGTTGTCTTTTTTTGTTACTGTTTATGAAATTGAACTTTGAATTTCTGCTTGCTCTCCTCTGAGTTCTTGATCTCCTTTGTATTTGAGATGTACTCAGAGAAAGGAGTTGAAACTTGTCATGAGTGAACTCCTCAGATAACTAGTCTCTGACTGTTTCAAGCAGCATAGTAACTTGGTCTTTGCAGATGAGATTTTTCCTTGAGCTGTAGGAATTTTTTGTTTGTATGCCCCAGTTGATGGTGTATTCATAGTCTGAAAAATGCTGATACAACACAAGGCTCAGAACATTGCAGAATATTTTTATTATGCTCTCTGGGGCATATAATAAGGTTTTATTGTCTTCAAACTGACCATAATGACATGTCTATTTTCCCTCTCTATACAAATTGAAGAATGTTGCTCTTAGTTGCAATTTTTCCTTAAAAAAAAATCCTTAAAATTCTTTTCCCTGGTAAGCTGACAAAGGACATAAGGAGAAAGGTGACCATTAATGGCTATTTACAGAGGCACTTTTCTTAACAAAAAGTCTTAAATTCCTACTGATCTGTTAACTGAACTTAGTTAACTGAACTTCATTCAGTAAGTTTCTCTGCAAGTATTTTGTTTCTGTTTTTTATAAACTGCACATGTGTAATTACACATATTGGTTATCAGGACAGTCTTGATGGTGCAAAACGTCATTCAGTTTTTCACTCAGATTATTTGTTTCTATTGCAGAGAGCATGAAAGGCAGAGCCATATTGGTTTGGAATCCTCCAAACTGGATTTCTGACTGCAAGTGAACTTTTCCAGGATGAAATAATTCTTAGCATTTCTGCCATTTCAGACAATGCTGAATAACATATCCATCTTTACCCCTACACAGCAGTCATTTTAGAATCCATTAACATGTCTGCAGTATGCTCTGTATTGAAATCTATGATTGAAAACTGTATTTTGCAAATAACTCCATAAGTTTTTCTTTCTGAAGCTTAAGTCATTGTTTTTACTACCTATGTCCACTACTTGCAAGTCAGTATTGGTGGAATGTCCACTCAAGTAATGACTTGAAGGAGAATTGCAAATTAAAACCTTGGGGAGTAATGGATTTTGTCACCACATGTACATGATCTGCCTTCCATTCCTACACACGTTTATAGGCCCTTATCCAGGGACTCCATGGTAAAAAGCAGAGTCTGTTACTGCTGGAGTGTTCACCCTACTGAGCTTTCATGCAGAAAATGGTCTCTGTCAGGGTATGTGCATGTGATGCCAACATACTCAGATGACCTTTCTTGGTACACTTGGCTGTTTGAACCATTATAGCTGCCTTGATAGTAAATAGCATCGTGGTCTTAAAGCCTGAAGTAGCTAACTTCAATTTTGAATTAATGTTTTGGTTTTGCATTTTTTTTTTTAGGAACGAGTTAAGTCTGTCTTCCATGCCAAAGAATTTGGAAAAATTATTAATTTTAGAAGTCCAGAGGATGCTAAGGTAAAGTCAAAATGCAATTAAAAATATAGTGGTAAAAAGTGTAGCAGAAATACTCTTAACCTGAAACTATGTATAGTTATGTATACTATGTATAGTTGAAATTCAGTATTTCCACATATCCGTTAGACATGGAAATAGCAATAATCTACTCAGTACTGAATTTAAAAAATAGTCAATTCCAACACCAGACTTTTCTCTACATAAATCTTCTGAATTACAGCAGTCTGACAAAAGATTGATTAAACAGTTTTGCTAACAAAAACTAAACAATCTAGAATATGAATTAGAATAGCACATTTTAATAGACCAAAATTATTTGTAAATTACTCCTAGGTGGTGGGCAGGGATGGGGTGTTACTGCTCTGTTCGTTAAAATACAGGTTTTTTTGAAGAATGAAGAAAATCCTTAATAAAAATACCAGTAGTTTATGTGGTGTATGATATTGCAGCTATTGTTATACACATTTTTGGTATAACATCTTCATTTTGACATCATTAGTTTTGACTGCAACAGACAGTAGGAGCAGTTCAGATCTGCTACCAGAAGGTAGCTACTTGTCAAAGTTCTGCCTTGTTTTTAACTAGTGTAGCTAGTAATTTTCACCAAAAAATGCATGAGTCTTGAGTGTATTTCAGAGGGATGTGGTTGCATTCTCTTATTAGTTTAAGTTGCTTTTGCATCTTCTCATCAGTTTAGGTTCTCATCAGCTTTTCTCTTTCTGAGGGTAGTTTCTAGTTACAGGTAAATGGTAGCAGTTAACTCTTACCTCAGAAAGGTAAGGGCCCTGTACAGAATTTCACTTGCCTCTAATCTTTGGAAGTGCTGAGGTTTGTTTTTTTGCTTTTTGGCTGTGTGGAACAGGGGTGGGCAGAGCTGAGATCCATTAGTCTCTCTGGGAGAGGAATCCCATCTACGCCCCAGCTAAATCAGGAACTATTCCAAACGTGAAATTAGTACATCATATTACATATACCACAAGTATTAAGTAAGGGAAGGATATGTAAAAAAAATGAATACACCTTTCACAAAAATATTGGGGTGTTTATTTACCTGGAGAGGTAAATAAAACAACAAAACCAACACAAATGTTCATATGAGGAGATAGAACCTGATACAGTAAGAGGTTCTGATCTAAAGTAATCCAGTCATCTTTCTTCAAAGTGGTATGCACACCTTTTATAATACATAACCAATGTAACTTCATGTCCTACTCTAGTCTTCCATCTCACTGCCCTTTCCCCCAAGCCTCCTTTTTTTTTTTTTCAATACTCTTGGGAAATTAATTTCCCTTTTACATGCACATTCCTTAAAATAAACAAGATACAGTTAAAGAAAGCTTTTTTCCTAAGTAACCTATCACACTGCTGCGACCTGTTATTGTCTTCTGTCTGTGGTGATCCTTGCTTCTCTGTTGTCATCTGTGATTTGTCTAGAGCTGTAGACAAAAGCAGAGCCAGGATGGGTGTTAAATGTTGTCGTCTTTTTTTTTTTTCAAATCTTACTCCTTGAAGTTCAGGAAACAAGTTTAAAGTGACATGGTATCAAATGTTGAATATTGATGCTTAAATGGCTCCATTCTCATGTTAGAAAGACAGGGGTTTATACTCTACAGAAGAATTTTTAATACTGTGTTAAAACTTTGTTAGGAAAAGAGCAGGTAGTAAAGACAATGACAAAAACCAGTCCAATTTTCAGCTGCTTTGTCTGTTTTGTACCACAGAAAGATTTTGATTTTTTCTTTTTTCTTTACACAGTGGATCCTTTCCAAACTAGAGGAAGTACGAGAGAATCAGCCAAAATTGTAATGAATGGAGAAGCACCAAGATGAAGAACACTGACAGCTACCTTTTAATTCCTCTTTCACAAACAGAACTGTTTGAATATCATCAACAGAAGCAAAAACAGGAAGGAGGGAAGATTTGTCCAATTATTTATTATGATCAGAACAGTCCATATCAGAAAAGTAGATGATGTTAGATTAAAAATTATGTAATGATAAAAAATCTGCCAAGTTTTGTCTTGGTTTGCTTGGTTTTTTAATGTAAGAATTTCATTTTTTATATAAGCAGTGTAAAGTGAGTTTGTCTTAACCTTTGATACTGAAACTGACCTCTGGAATAATTCTTATGATAGTATTTGGAGCAAGTCTTGCAGTTTTGATTTGATTGTGATAATCAGTAGTTACTTTATGTTTTGGTTTTAATGTGACTTAAGGCTGTGTTGAAATACAAATTTCTCTGTGAAAGGAAATGTTAACTTAATCACTAATGTTGAAACTCAAAATATAAGAAGGAGGATACTGGTCAGAGAATTTGAATTGAAGTCACAAGTGGCTGCTTAATTGATAATACTAGGGCAATAAATGAAAGGACCAGATCACAATTAATTTATACAGTACAGTATGGTTTCTGGTGTAAACTTTTTTTATATCCTACTCAAGGAAATGTTGCAGCACCTCTATCAATTATTAAAATTTAACAGTTTACAAAAATGCGTATTGGGGAGAATTAACTCTGCACTAAAACTATTAATAAAAGCCTACTATTAGACAGTAAGTTAGTAACAGTCTTGCAACTCAAGAAGGAGTTAATGGGGTTATAAGTGCACTGTTGCATACCAAATATAAATGCCTTGAATTACACACAATTAGCAATTGTGTGCTAAGCAAAAGACTAGTGGAGTCAAATTTATATTAAATAATTAATAAAATATGTCACACTTACTTTTATTAACTTTTCTTGCCCAGTGAAACTTCTTTGTTTCATACCCAGACAGCAGCATTTTATTAGCTTGAATGTCTGCAATTCTGTTTATTTCTTAGATGTAGTAGTCATAGTATTGTTGAGTGGCTGTTTACTGCAAGTGATACAAAAAGTACATGAAACAACACAGTGTTACACGAAGGTTTCCATAAATTCCCATATCAAAGTCTTCAAAATATCTTGTACATATAGAAAATACCTACTGCCAAAATATTATTTCCAAACAATAGTTTGGAATATTTACAGCTACAGGATAAAATTCTAACATTGCTGGTGATGCTTGAAGTATCCAAATCGTTCCATTATTATAAATCTAAACCAACTACCATGTAACCTGTATTTGCAGATGTTTAATTTACCATGAGTCTTGCCATTGGTGTTGAGTAACCATTTAGCAGGTTACAAAATACAGGTAATCTTGAAATTTTCCCTATAAACTGTAAATGGAATCAAAATACTATATGGGGATTCAAAGCTATTACAATGATGGTGTTACTCCAATCATTTTGTACACCAATTACATACCAAGAGTATTAACTCAGGTTATATCACGCCAAACTTCCATACCTTGCCTTAGATAAGTAGTGGTTTTAGGTGCACTGAGTACCATTCTTTATGTGTCTTGTTTTTCATCTGTCATTTCTGTCTTAGGCATGATAGTTCATTTAATAGCCTCATAATGTTCTTGATAAAGTGTGTGGTCTCCTCTGCATTCCCAGAATTTACAGACTACCTGCTGCAAATTTCACTTGAAATGCATTGTGTGTGTACTTTGTACATTCCCATTTGTGTGTAGCTTTTCCATTTACCTGATTCAAAATATCTTCTCTCCACAGAGCCTCTATTTTAATTATTTCTTACATTTATTTTGCCAACAAACTCTGATTCTCAAATCTCAGCTGGCTCTTTGGTAATGCTAAAGCAATTTAACTCTTAATGTTGAAGGATTTATTTTAAATGTGCATATTTGTGACTAAACAGCTGATGTTTTGGAAAACATAACAATTCCCCCAGAATGGCATTTTTCTTATAGACTATAAAATGTTTTGATCTTCTTCTGACTAAAAGCCTTAAGACAGGATCTGAAATGTCCACAGGTCAGTGTGGGACTTCTCTTCCATATCCCTTAGTTTCCACTTGTAATGAAAATATGATTTTCTATAGGTCCCTTTTCTAGTCCATAATTTTTGTCTTTTGACTTTGTTTTTTTAATAAATCTTTCTCCATACAGTCATGAAAGAATTTTGCCATTTCTTGGCAAACATCAGTTTTCTCCTTTAACTATGTATCACCCCAGAGTGAAGAGAGAAGTATTTAGACTTGTGCCATCGTGTAATTTTCTGGATTACTGCAGGTTGTATGAGATGTCTACTCTGCTGTGCCTCATTCCTTATTGCAATATGCATATTTTTTTCAACAAGAAGGCTGAATAGGTATGTTAAGTTTTACTGAAAGTGTATATGCAACTAGAAAAGGGGATCTTGATAAACATTAAAATGTAGGCATTTGGTTCTGCCCACTGTGGTGTTTAAAAGTGTATCTTGGCCTTTACTGAAATGCTGAAGAACTGCTCCTCTTCTACATGACTGTTATGTAAACTTAAAACATTTGAAAAATGTCATTTGGGTTCTCAGTTTGCTAAGGGTTACAATTACCTCTAAGAAATTCGTGAAACATTTGTAAGTCTGATTGTTGAGCTTCCTTTTTGTTCAGCTGCATGGCTTTCATAGCATGGCTGTCTTGGTTTCCACCCCCACTCTACCCCCACCTTCTTAATCTTGAATAAAGTGAAACTGAATTTTATTTGACTGAAATGTGATTATTACTTGTTTTCTTTATGTTCTGCTTTAATTAAAAGATAATACCATTCATTACTCAGAATTTCATAGGTCAAGTCAAATCCTGTCTCTGAGGACACATGGTCAAACTTCTTTTTCAGCCATCCTAGGAAAAGAGAATTATGGATTTTAGAATTTACCTTTGGTTTATTATTTTAAGACAAGTTTTTAGTAACTGGATTAACACGTATCAGTTCCTTTTAAAATTGTTTTTGAGATGCGGGGTGGTTTTGGCTCTTGATTTTGTTGGTTTTTATTCTCTGCGTTGCTGTATTGAAAAAGACATAATGATGTTGCCAGACAATAGAATCATGGAATGATTTGAGTTGAAAGAGACATTACAGATGACCTAGTTCCAGTCCCCCTGCTCTGGGCAGGGCCAGTTTCAGCTAGACCAGATTGCTCAGAGCCCCATCTAACCTGGCCTTGAACAGCTTCAGGGATGAGGCATGCACAACTTCCTGGGGCAACCTATTGCAGTGATTCACCATCCTCACAGGAAAGAATTTCCTCCTGATATCTTAATCTAAACCTACTCTCTTAGTCTGAAGCTGTTCCCTCTTGTCCTATCACTACATGCTCTTGTCAATAGTTCTTCTTGAGCTTTCTTTTAGGCCTCCTTTAGGTTCATGAGGCTGCTACATCATCTTCCCAGAATCTTCCCCTCTGAGACTTAATCTCCTGAACTCTGCCTTCATAAAAGAGCTGCTCTAGCCCTCAGACCATCTTCCTGGCCTTCCTCTGGACCATCTCCAACAGGTCTGTGTCTTCTATTGAAAGCCACAGAGCTGGCACAGCACTCCAGGTGCACTCTATGAAACCGGAATACAGGGACAGAATCCTCTCCCCACCCTGCTGGCCACACTGCTTTGGATGCAGCCCAGGATACATTTGGATTTCTGGCCTTCATGTGCAGTTGGCTGGGTCTTCTTCCGTCTTCTCATCCAACAGCACCCCCAAGACTTGTTCAGGGGTGCTCTCAATGCATTCTCCACTGAGCCTCTACTTGCACTTAGAATAACTCAATTCTTGTGAAATCCTCTTTTCAATTTTTTTTTTTTTTCATGATAAAGATTGTGTATGTATGCCATTAGCTATTTTTTATCTTTAGCGTTTTATGTAATTACTCTTATTGGCAGACTTGGGAATTTTCTGCCCAGTATATGCAAGTACATCTATGCATCACCTAAGAGATGAAGCTTTTTCTAATCTGTGCAAAGATGCTCTTGGTCACAATTTTTGTTTTTGTGGCTGCAAGAATCTAAAGTTCACTGACCATGCACCCAAGATGTTGTAATTTGGGTTTGATTGTCTTCACAGCAAATCTGGAACAAGAATTCTAAATATTCTTGTTATACCTCAAGGGAAGAGTAGGTTTATTTTAAGTCTGCTCCAACAATAAGTAAAAGAATGTCTTATGTAATTTTTTGTTTTAACTTGTCATGGTACAGCAAAGGCTGAAACATAGGGCTGCCAGAACAGGCATGATGATATAATATGCAAAAAGGGTAGAAAATGAAATTCTCTTTTTGCCGGATATCTCCGAATGTTTTTTTTATCTTTGTGCATGTTCACTTCTTGTTGAAACAAGCAGATTGAGAACTATGTGCAGAGGTTTCTTTTGGTAAGCACTTTCATGTATGCTTTTGATTGTTGGTTGTGAAGTGTGACAACAAAACAAACTTGTGCTGATGAGTCCTGCAATGGTAATAGTCTCAACATCTGCAAAACTCATACATACTCCAGCAAAGCCAGGCCCCACATTCATGGTGCAAACGTCCTACTCACATACACAGCAAATCTTGACTCTCAGAGGAAACCTCTAAGAGTTTAAACGTATTTTTCTGGAAGTCCCAGGGGGCTCAAAACTAGATCAAGCAGTCAAGGCATTTGGGCATTTTATATGCCTTTTTCTAATAAATCTGCTGCCCTAGAAAAGTATTACATTGATGTCTTTTCATGTGACTGGAATTTTTAAAGTAAAACTCCATTGTCTATAGATCTTATTACAAGACTTGCTTTTGAATTATTCTCTGAGCAACAATGGTTAATTTATGACAGTAGGTTTAAGTACTTCTTTCAGTACTTCTAAAGGAGGGCTCAGATGACATGTTGGATGATATGGATGTAACATGGATGATACACAGATGGGCTGTTGCATAGTGTGCTTTCCACCACCCCCCTTCGGCTGCCTCTCCTTCAGCAAGTGGCTCTGTCCTGTGCCTCAGGACACAGAGTGAAGAGCCTCATCCTGAGGTGCTCCTCACTGTTCAACCTCATCCTCAGGTGCTCTTCACTGTTCCCTCAGCATAGAGAACTGCCATTCACTAGTACGGACACAGTGTTATAGGTCAGTGTCCTTCACTTCCTTAAAAACATAAAAGCATCGTTAAGAAGGGGCTTCTCCTGATTTTCCGACACTAAAGAAAAAGTAGATTAGTCAAACATTACAGACTGTTTTCTTCTGGAAACACTACTTTTTCTGTATTTCAGGAAAGAAAAGGAACTGTGTTGTTTAATATGTCAAACTGCAAACATCTTTTATGAGCAGGGAAAGGTCAGGGTGTGCTTTTCCCAGGACTGAGCTGTGAGAGCTATCCCCTGGCGGCATACACAAGTGCACTAGCTACTCAAACTGAAAATTCAGTAGAATTTTTTTATTTTTATGTGCCACACAGAAACTGTTATTTTATGCCAATAGTAAAAGCTATTGCTGTATTACTTTCCCTTAGAAAAATGGCATTTTGATGTATTTAAGTATAGGAGAAACTTGGCACATCTTTTGAGGTTAATTACTGCTATTATAAGGCTGTTCTAGTGCTGTACTCACCAGTGTTGCTGGGTGAGCTGATAAGTGCCAGTAACCTCCGCAAGTTTTGCATGGTAAGAACAGCCTTCAAAATTGCCCTCATGTCCTTTATTATTTTATCTGAGAATTGTTGCCACCGTGAAGGAGAACTGATTGTGCTGTTAGTGGTGTTGCCATTTTTAGTGGAGGGATTTGTAGTTGGGCAGAAAATATGGGAGGTAGGAAAATGGCTGGAAATCTTCTAAAGAATGACCATTACAGCTCTCTAAACCATGGAAAACTACACATGAAGCCTAATAGCAAGGGGAATGCAACGTGCAAAAGCAGGTTATATGAATGACTTGGAGGAATTTAAGGCCTAGTTAATCACAAGTACCTGTGGATAATCTTTCAGCTCCTATGGCAGTGAATGCTGGGAACATTTGTTAAGTGCCTTGCTCTCCAAGAAAAGTGTTGTAAAGCATTTGAACAAAAATGTAGTGATATGCAAGAGTCACCAGTAATTAATACTTTGTAATTACTATTAGAACATCCAAGGACTTGGTCTATCAAGAGTACAGAGAGCTACTTCTGTAAAACATAATAGGCTTACCCTAGTCTTTCAATTACATTGCTTAGAACAAGAATATAAAAATATCTAGCACCCTAAAAAACTCTAACTTGCTATTTTTAAGGCAATACTGTTTCAAATTTTATAAGCTATGATTGTAAATACTAAATTTAAAAAAATCTGAAGAAAATACCAACTGAAGAGCAATGTAGCTATGTACATCCTTCTAAATACACCTGATTATATAGCTGTCAAAAAATAACTCACAGGCAAAAATGAGATGGGAAATATGAACACAATATTTTAAATGTACAACTTGTGAAATCTAATTCTTTAAAACTATTTTAATCCATATTTCTTCAGTAAATATAAATCCCTCTTCCATTTCCCTAAATAGTATTTCAAAAGACACCCTTTTTAAAATGAACACAGGCTGTATTATGAGCAAGCCACACTTTGTGGCTGCAACTATGCTTTTCTTTAAAACAGAATAAACTCCCTCAGGTTTAGTGGACTTGACAACAGCAAAGACAAAATGAGTATTTTCTGTCTGAGGCACAAGCAGGAAAGATTATCTTATTGTCTGGATACTGATCCTGATAGAGCTCCAAAATTAAGTCTCTGACAGCTTTGACTTCTTGTTTAAATCATAGTTCGAAGCACAATTTTTGGTTTTGAACAGTTAAAAGCTATGGGTTAAGGAAGAAAAATGTGGGCAGTATCAGAATGGGCTAATTTTGTATTTAAATATCAAATTACCATAAAGACATAGTCCCCTGTTAGGTTTTTTTCATTCATCTATTAGTGGAATAAAAGCTGTTTGCAACACTACTTTCTGAAATGTGTGGAGTATGCTTTTTTCAAAGGTAAACATTACAGGTCAACAAATTTTTTTCCTAAAGTGTACTGAAATTATGCAGCATATATTAATAGTTCAGCACACTGTCGTAGTTTGTCAATGATCATAAAAGAAATTAAGTTTTCTAAAACACACAGAGTAAATAGGATTCTCTTTGGCTAAGAAGGGAACATGTGTTTTCTCTATTGCTAATAAATTAATATAATATTTCTAATTTCTGATAGTAAGATTCGGCATAGAATCCAAGGAATCACTTAGGTTAGAAAAGACCTCCAAGATCATCAAATCCAACCATCAAATCCATCACCAACTAGAACATGCCACATCCAGTTGTTTTTGAGTACACCTCCAGGGATGCTGACTCCACCCACCACATCCTTGGGCACCCTGTTCCTGAAGCTCCCCTGGTGTAGGTTGAAGCTTGATACATGTCTTGCAGAATATATGCCTGTACTATGTAATAGGATACCTCATCTTTTTGGTGATGTAAAGCATCAGTAACATTTGTTAAGGAAAGTTATTCAGGCTGTTTTTATAACTTGGACTTTTTCTCTCAAATCCATAAAACAAAATTTTTCTTTTAATTATGTCTACTATATGGAAGGAAGAACAGAAGCATCTACTGTTGTGACCATTTGCTTTTTTTGTTCCCTGTCCTCCTTCTCTCAGTGTCTCCAGCTTGCTTCGATAACTTTATGTAACTGGAAGTTGTAAACATCCTTTAGGGCTTTAGCATATCTACTAGGGCCCTCTCTTCCAAACAGCTACAGTCAGGAGACAAACTGTTAGCTTTAAATGGAATTAAACTACATTCCAATAGGAGCACTCCGGTTACTACAAACATCTTTTCTCTGCACCACCCCTCTCCCCCATCCAAAACTTAATTAAATAATAGTTCAGCATGCACAGTAATTGGGCTGCTTGAATTGGAAAGTTTTTTTCATGTAATGTAAATCTTCTAAAACCATGTTTTGAAACACCATTCACGTTACTGTGTTAACTTTGGAAAATAAAAGGAATGGAAACACATACATCCAACACTCATTGAATGCGAAAGCTTAAAGGACCATAGAAGGAAAGCTGCAGCAGTTACTTTCACAATTGTATCCTGAATAATTTGGCAGGTCATCTTACCTAAATACAATATTTTCAAATAAAAAGGACACTCAATAATTCTGGTAGTTGCCACCAGTATTCTAAGAATATCTTGACAAGTTGGCACAAATGAGGACATAACAATATGACCAAGGTCACCCACAAAAAACAAGATGAAGGCATTATCATAAATGAATCACACAGACTCAAACACAGAGTAGTAATCAGCAATCATGAAAGTGTTCCCACAGAAGCAGCTAAATAGAATCCATTTGTACATGGCCTTAGCCCAATTGTCGCTGACATAAAATAATAAAACCCTTTAACTTTTGTTTGAATAATCTTTGCTATTATCCCAAAATAAACATAAGGATTAAGATCTGAAGACAAATATAAATATCAGTCTAGTTATAATGTTTACCAACACCGGTCTCTTCATCTGTGGTGTTTATATAGCACAGTAAAACGAAAGATTGTAAACAAGAATGCTTTAGACTTAAACATGAGACTTAAAGATGAGGCATTTAGTTTCTCGTCTGACTGTGCAGTTATTCTTAACCTTATTCTTCCTAGCTCCACAAGTCTTATAGTTTTAATGTCTGGGTTTAAATTTTAGTATGACATTTCCTGTGCCTTGGTAAAATGTGTGTGTGTGTGAGCAGGGCAGGATTGCTCTCTGCAATCTACCTTCCCACCACTAGACGTCAACGTTAGATCATCCAAAACCCTAAAAAGGGTAGAAGTCCTAGGAGGGTTAGAACAAAAGATAGCAGGTGTATTCCAAATCCTACACCATGGTTGTAGCACAAACCTTCCTTTATTTAAGCACCAATTTCTCTCTCTCTTTTCCTTTCATGGAAAAGCAAGGACTTCTATGTATTCTTCCCTTGCTGCTCCAGCATCCCTCACATTTGGACTTCAGAATAAAAAATACTTACAATGTAACCACTTGCTCAGAGGATGAATTCTTTTATTCTCTTAAGAGTAAGAAAACTCATCCTCTTCAGTGAGGTAGCAAACTACTGTTGAGATTTCATCTGTAAGTAACAACAAAAGGAAGATTTAATAAAATTGAAAACAAGACTAATTACTGATTGTGACTGATTTCTTAGAAAATGAGGTTATAGTACACTGTTAAATGACATCCTTTTTCTTCAGTGTAAGATTAATTAAGGAAAATGCAGACAAACATATGACAAGAAGGGTAATGCTTGACACACAGAAGCAGATTGCCTATGTGTAACTGTTGTGAGTTAAATTTTAACATAAATGCATAATCTAAATATTCCTTGCTGAAATTTAACCCTATTACTTCTCAGCCTTGGCAGAAATAGAAATGTAATTCTTCTGTTATCAGAATAAAGCTCCCCCTGCTCCATCTCCTCCCCTCACCAATTAAATTATTTCAAAACTGGGGGAGAAACTTATCTTCATTCTTATTTATATGCAAAACATTTCATATAACTGAACTCTCTGACCTGCCTGCTTGTTGTTAATATATTTTGTACAGCTGTTTTTCATGATTTTCCCCAAGGGAAATTCAGTTATGTACAAGCTGTGTTGACCTCAGAATTGGGAGGAACAATGTTTAGAATGCCTAAAATTAGTTAGTTTCATCTCTCCAGCTTAAAATTTGTTGTATACCACTGAGAAGTACCTCAGCATAGAGACAGGTATAACTAATAAAGTCAGAGGGAAACCATCTCTTCTTTATGAGCCAGCATGTGCCCAGGTCGCCAAGGCCAGTGGCATTCTGGCCTGTAGTGTGGATGACAGGGCCAGGAAAGGGGTTGACAGCGTGCTCGACATTGTGAAGGCCACACCTTGAATCCCGTGCTTAGTTTTGGGCCCCTCACTCGGTACAGGAAGGACAGTGAGCGTGTCCAGAGAAGGGGAACAGAGCAGGTGAAGGGTCTGGAGCACAAATCCTGTGAGGGGTGAAGGGTCTGAGCACAAATCTAGCTTTCTACCAGGCTGTCTAGCCTGGAAGAAAGGAGGCTCAGGGGATACCTTCCTTATTGCACTCTACATCCCTTTGAATGGAGGCTGTAGTGAGGTGGGGGTTGGCCTCTTCTTCCAAGTAAAAAGTGACAGGACGAGACAAAGTTGCCTTAATTTGTACCCAGGGACATAAACATTGGATATAAGGAAAAAAATATTAACTGAAAGTGTTTTCAGAGCACAGGCTGCCCAGAGCAGTTGTTGAGTCACCATCCCTGCAGGTGTTTGAATGTTGTGCCGAAGTGGCACCTTGAGACATGGTTTAGTGGCGGACTTGGTAGTGTTAGGTTAAAGGTTAGATGTGATGATGTTAAGGGTATTTTCAAAATGAAACAATTCTATTATTAACTTCTCTAAGTCATGTTTGTTGCTGTAATTAGGCATGGTCATTACTGCTTACATGAGTCTAAGAGATGCTATTCCCTCTGTCTCTTGTAGAATTCCTGAATTCACAGAATCATAAAAAATGTGTGGGAATTTAAAGACGTGTTAGCTTCAACACCCCTACCATGGACAGGAACATCTTCCAACTGACCCAGCTGCTCAGACATCCTCCAGCCTGTCCTTGAAGACCAGGCATAGGAGTTGCACAAACTATTCAGCAATTTCTTTCTTTTATCAAGTCTAAACCTACTTTCTTTAAAGCTGTTTAAAGAAAGTTTAAAGCTGCTTCCCCCATCCTAGTCCAGCTTCCTGAATCTTTCCAGAATTCCTTGATTGCCTCAACTTGTCTTTCCAGCAATGTCACTTTATTCTTTCATCATCTAGTCAATTAAATTATTGCACAACTGTAAGAAAGGATTGCTATTGGCACTCAGTGCAGCACATTTCTCCCTTTCTTATTATATTCTTCCCATCAATGAGGCTAGGCATCACAAAGGAACCTAGGAGAAATCAAGCAGTTTCAATCCTTGAATGCATTTAGTTTTCAAGTAAATGACTGCTATTGAATGTGGCAGTGTGTTTTTTGATTGTAATGCATTTCTAGCAGTCAGTTTTATAATCTTTCCTATTTCGTACTGTTACAGCATATTTTATTACTGATGGATTGTTCCTTTCCCCCTAGTGTTGTTGGTTTTGCCCTAGCTGTCCATCTCCCCAAAGACCTGCCCCTCTGTTCCCTGTTCCTCCCCCTATTGAATGTCAATCCCTCCCCAAGCCTGCCCCTTTCTCTAGAAACTTCCCTATCAATTTTGTATCCTTCAAAACCCCATTGGTTTGTTTAAGTTATTCTCCTCCCCTGAAGTCCCCTATTGGTTTAAATATTGTATTCCCCGCCTTGTGTTCCACCCCCAATTTCTCCCAATTGGTCAAAGATTGTATCTTCCCCTGGGACCTCCTCCCCCTTATAAGTTGGTGTATGGAACGGAGTTTCTCTTTACTGTTCCTGAGCCTTTGGGGGTAAACTTCTATGACAGCCATACAGAGGGCCTCTCCCTGATCCTTGTCCCTGCCCTCGGCGCAGTCTGCAGTCCACCTGTGCCGTAGAGCTGCCGTACCCTGCAGCTGCACCCTGGACTGGACAGCTTTCTGGGGGCAGCCCGCCCGTGCTGTCAGTGCTGGGAGCCGGTCGGGCAGAAGAAATCCGGCACTGCAGCAATTGAATGTTTGAACCTCTCAAATTTCAACAATGGCAAGTGTGAGGCCCTGCACCTGGGTTGGAGCAGTCCCCTACATTAACATAGACTGGGGGACAAAACACAGGGCAGTCCTGAGGAGAGGACTACTGGGGATACTGGAGGATGTCAAACTAAGTATGAGCCAGGAGCATGTGCTTGCAGCCCAGAAAGACAACTACATCCAACTGACCAGTGTGGCCAACAGATTTAGAGAGATCTCTTGAGATCCTATCCTGGTATACTCCATACAGGTCTGGAATCCCCAGTACAAGAAAGACCTGCTGGAGTGAGTCCAGTGAACAGACTTTTTTCAGGGGTCTGTAGAGGAAGGACAAGGACCAATGGCGTTATGCTGAAAGTGGGTAGATTTAGCTTGGATATAAGGGAGAAATGTTTTATTTTGAGGGTGGTGAGACACTGGAACAGGTTGCCCAGAGAATCTGTGGATACCTTGTCGCTGGAAGTGTTTAAGGTCATGCTGGATGAGGCTCTAGTAGAAAGTGCTGCCATAGTAGGATGTTGAACTAGAGGATTTTTTAAGGCCCTTCCAAACCAAACCATTCTGTGATTGGAAGCATTGTCGTCTGTAACTGTTGAACTGGTAAATACTAATGTTTGCCAATACCCCTAGGGGTCATCAAAAGAATTGTTCTAAAATTAATTCATATTTTAATAAATTATTTAGCAGGTGGAATATAGATTGGTTACAGTAAATTCAACTGGCCTCCACTTTTCCCAGTACACTGATAGATATAAAAACCTTTTAACTTTGATCCAATGTAAAAATGAAATAAGCATTCTTGCCTACCTCTTTATTGAGAACTCAAATGGTAGTGCTGCATACAGATTTGGTCTGGGTCTGGAGCAGTGAATTCCTGGGTTTGTGGAGGACTGGGCATAACCATGTTGTTTCTCAAGCATTCTGACTGTTGTAACAGGACAGTTGTGCTTAGAAGAGAGTGTCCTGCAGAGCTGGGATGGCACTGTGCAGAGCCAACTTATTTTTCTGCCTTGAGACTCCTGCTCAATCCATCCCCTCTGCCAACAACTTACCTCCTAGAGGAGAGTCCCAAAGGGCCGGCTGTGCATGTGTGAACAAAATGGTGTGAAATACCGAATTTACATAAGAGGTGCGCACCATACAGCCACTCACTCACTTCCCACCAGGGGGACTGGGGAGAAAATTGGAAAGGTAAAAAGTAGAAAACTTACAGGTTGAGAGAAAGACAGATTAATAGGAAAAGAAAGAGCCATGCACACAAGAAAAGTAAACCAAGGAATTAATTCTCTGCTTCCTGTGGGCAGACAGGGGTTCAGCCATCCCCAGGAGGGCAGAGTCCTACGTTACAGTGACCTGGGAAGATAAATGCCATCACTCCAAGCAACTGCCCCTTCCTCCTTTCCCCCGCATATTTAGATAGTGACATGGCATTGTATGTTTGGAACATCCCCTTGGTCAGCTGGGGCCTCCTGTCCTGGCTGTGTCTTCTCCCAGCCTACCAACTGCCCTGCCAGTGTGAGGGTATGGAAAGCAGAAAAGGCCCCCGCACTGTGTAAAACCTGCTCAGCAGTAACAAAACCATCTCTTATATCAGCACTGATTAGAAAGGCTAGAGACCCTGTGTCCTGACCATACACTTTCTCTGTATTTTCAGCCTTACCAGTGGAAAGATGTGCAAAATAATTTTGTTTATGAATTACTGTTCCTTCAATTTACTGAAGACACAGAACAGACATCATTTTGTAGAGAACATAAAGGGCAATGTCATGGAAAGGCACATGCACATAATTTTGAATGGGGTTTATTCTGGCTTCATTGTAATTGCATCTGCAAAACTAGCTTTGTTATCAGGGTCTTGTGAGAAGAATTATTTCATAAGCATCTACATCTGCAAACCGCAGTCACCTTATGTGGCCAAGTACCACATAATGTCAGGATTAACCATCAATTTGACAGAATATAACAAAAGGAATTTGACACAGACAGCTAGTCTCATGCTATAATTCAAAGAAAAGCAAAGTCTTACAATGAAGTGAAGCATTATTTAAGGCACAAAGTGATTGTAGTATAAAGCTGTGGGCATATCTTCCTCATTCTCAGTAAACAGGCATGTTACTAATAGAAAATGCTTATGGTGTGGATTATAGTAGATAACATGATACGAAAGCAAGATACAGGAATTTTTATGTTCCTTAAAATGCACTTCTCAGGATAAATGAGTATGCCTAACACTAGGAGACAGCCTACAATAACCCAGCCAGGATCTGATAGAAGAGGGGATTAACACTAAACACATTCTAAAGTGTTCTTAGAAGCAGCAGTAAGTCCTTCAAACTGGACAGCCAGAGAGTCCTGTGTTTTTTTAATACTGGGAAATATCAGCATTTTAACCAACAGGTGGGTGTCACAGGGCTTTGTTTGATTGCTTGTGTTTGTGTTCTTGTGTTTGTGATGATTTACTACTAACAAGAAGCATTCATTCCAAGACCAGTGCAATACCAGATGTTTCAGCCTGACTACTGTAATGATTGAAAGAAATTCTTTTTCTAAAAAATTGTGTTGGCAGGCTAGAAAAGATCAGTGTAAAATAGGATTATAACTGGAAATTGATTGTTTTAGATCTAGTTTTAAATAAAATTGATTATCAGACTTTGGTAAAAGTTACATCTAAATTACAGATTTTCTGTATTGCATTCATGGTCAAGACAAATAATTGCAACTGAACTGAAAATCTCTAAACCATTGGAAAATTAAACACCTGAGCTGTATTCACAGTTCCTGCAGTATATAAGAACCAATTCTGTTAACCAATTCTTTTTTTTACATTGTTGTATCTCTCCCACTGAAGGGTTTTTGAGGATTATTGCGAGTAGGTGGACTTTCAATCAATAGCTCTAGCTATTACTGTAGCTATAGCTCTAGCTCTTCAGGCTAGCCTGATAAAATGCTTAAATGTCCCTCCTCCCCCCTTGTTAAATACTCTAAAGGGTTACTGAATGAGATAAGATATCCCTCAAGGCTTGCAGGCTTTTTGCTAGTTTTGTAGAATCTCAAAACTAAGAAGTCTAGAAAAGGGTTATTAAATCTTGTCAGCACTTCGTAATAACACAAATTTACATTTAACAAATATCTTTTGGCATTTCCTGTCGGGGGATGGGTAGCTATAAGTCTAATTGTGTCAGGAACCCACGTCTTTAAAAAAGAGCCCACTAGGCCGCGGCAAAATGTCCAGTATGGACAACATTGTAAACAGACCAGTGAAGAGATTTTTGCTTTTATTTCCAGCACATCAGTCTCATAATACAAAAAGGAGACATGACAGCTCACTGATCCACCCCAAAATGTCTCCTCCAGGAGGGCTCATACAGCAATACATAAAATCATCTCAGTCTACATTCTTCAGCCAATCACACACAGAAAACACATATTGACAAGCATTCTATCCAATCTTATAAAACATACATAATGGTAGCTAAAACAAAGACTAGTTCATAAGAGACAAAGAACAGAGTTCTATTCATGCTAATCTTCTAAAGATATACATTAAATAACCTTGTTGCCATTCTAAAGCCAATTCTACAGAGGCCTATTGTTATTTGTCACGTCTACTGCTTGGGAAACTTTTCTGCTTGCATGGGAAACTTTTCTGCAATGCTAACAAAACTCCAATCTAAGGCCTACATATTTTTTTTTAACCATTTCTTAAAAATCCTCTAACCTTATGGATTCCAACATTTCCAACTGTGTATCATGAAAGGAGTGAAAACATCCTGAAAATTTACATCAAGATTGGAATTTTATAGGAGTCTCACCACTAAGAAGTTAGCCCAAGAGACACAATGGAAATATGCAACTGTAAACACATGAGCAGTAGCTGCTCTACAGAAAGAACAGAGAGGGTTCCAAGTAAATCCATAATCATTAGAGAGCAAACCAAGGAACAAAGAGGGAAAATACAAAACAGCACAAGCACATGTTAGTGTCGCTTTTTGGCAGAAATTTTTGTTAATGAAATACAACTCACAAATTAATTCCAGAATTCACTCTTAATTGAAATACGTAGAATATAACATGTTCTCTGTAAAAAGAGTATAAGCAGGAACAGCAAGAGTTACATGTACGGTGCTATAAAATTTTGATACTCCATGTATCCATGCCAAAGTTGCCTTGCTTCAGGCTGATTTTTTATTTTTTTGTAGACCTCTACTTTTCCATGACATGGTGCATGGTGCAGAAGACAAAATAAGGGTAAATAGTTTTGAATATACAGAAGTAGGAGAATATACTTGTCCCATTAAAAATAAAAAGCATGTGAGAAACCAAACTAGACCAAAATCCTCAAAAGCTATGGTCCTGGAAGGAAAACTGATCATGTATAATAAAGATAGTGGCAAAATCATTTAACAGAAAAACCTCAAAATCTCTAGCTAACTTCAATTGAATACTAAAAATCTATTACTCTCTTTAAAATGTGTTACATTACTGTCCAGTGGGAATCAAATTTATTTCTGTAATAAAAGGGCAATTGATGATGAATAAGAGGTGCCACTGCAAGGACCTGTTCTTAATCTGTTTTCATTAAAAAATTATATAAAAAAGAAAAAAAATAATCAGGAGACATCTTGAGTATTTTTTTTTCACTTCAATCAGTAATACCACTGGGTAAAAGCAGCCTTCCCCTGTTTTGTGAAAGTGACAAGAAAGAGGGAGAAACGCCAGGTGAATGAGCATATTTAATACAACTCATAGTAAAAACAAATGTTTGTCAGGCAACAAATGGATAACACTGTAAGTGAAAAATAATTTTTTGAAGATATATGAATACATTTTATCTCCACCTGTTACATGTAATGATATTATTTCAATAAAGCTTCTCTTTTGGAGGGTCTGAATCTCCATGCTTGAAAATAAATTGTATCTGGTTTGATACCTTGCACCTCTATCCTATTTCCTGGGAAACGGAATATTAAATAGAACCTCAAGCAGTGCTAAAGGCTGGAGGCAGAGTGGCTGGGAAGCTGTCCAGAAGAAAAGGACCTGGGATGCTTGTTGACAGTGGCCGAATATGAGCCATTGTGTGCCCAGCTGGCCAAGAAGTCCAGTGGCATCCTGGCCTGCACCAGGAACAGTGTGGCCAGCAGGACCAGGGAAGGGATCATTGCCCTGTATCCGGCACTGACAATGCCACACCTTAAATCCTGTGCTCAGTTCTGGACCCCTCACTGCAGGACTGAGCGGGTAGAGAGTGTCCAGAGAAGGGCAGCAGAGCTGGGGAAGTGTCTGACACACAAATCCTGTGAGGAATGGCTGAAGGAGCTGGGGGTTGTTTATCCTGGAGAGGCTCAGGAGAGCCCTTAGTCTTTACAGCTGTTGAATGGAGGGTGTAAAAGGGTGGCACAGCATCAGCCACGTCTCTACCCTGTGCCCCATCAGCAGGCTGGGGTGCTCCTGGCAGGGGACACAACTCGGCCAGCTGACCCAAACTGACCAAAGGGAACTCCATCCCATGTGATGTCTCTCAGATATAAAACTAAGGGAAGGAGGAGAAAGGGAGATATTTGTTATTTACAATATTTGCCTTCTGGAGCAACCTCTACTCATGCTGGAGCCCTGCATCCCGGGAAGGGGCTGAACACTGAACATAACTTCTTGATGGCAAATAATGGAAAATAATTATTTTTTTGCTTTGATTATGTGCAAGCAAACTTCGCTTTTGCTTTAATAAACTGCCTTATCTCAACTTATGAGTTGTTTTTCATCTGATTTTCCCTCCCCTGTTCAGCTGTGGAACAGTAGAGAGGTTTGGTGGTCACCTGGTATCCTGCCAAAATCAACCCTCCACACCTGTCTAGTCAGCAATAGTACTGAAAAAGCACAAAAAGGATGTTTCCTATCATTGACCAATGACAAACACTGGCATTCTTACAGGATATTCTGCTTGAATTAGGTTAGTTTTTACTCTGCTGCCACTGTGTTTTTGCAATAGTGGAAATGTGGAGGTATCAAGTGTTACTGTGACTACACATCAGTTAATACTATTTCAACTGCTAAATAACTCATATTAAAAAAAAAAAAAAAGACTCCTTCTTTAGTACAGATCTGCTCAGAAGTAAGGATTTTAGCAGATTATCATAGAAATGGATAAAAGATAGAATCATAGAGTATCCTGAGTCAGAAAGGACCCACAAGGATCATTGAAGTCCAGCTCCTAGTTCTGCAAAGGACAGCCTGAAGACTTACACCATGAGCCTGATGACATTGTCCAAACACTTCCTGAGCTCTGTCAGGCTGATGCTGTGACTGTTTCTCCAGGGACCTGTTCCAGTGCCCAACCACCCTCTGGGGAATTCCTAATAGCCAACCTAAACCTCCCCTTCAGGCCATTGTCACAACTTCAGGCCATTCCCTGGTCACCATAGAGGAGAGATGAGTGTCTGCCCCTCCTCTTCCCCTCCCATGGAAGTTGTAACTGCAGTAAGATCTGTCCTCAGTCTCCTCCAGGCTGAACAGACCAAGTGACCTCAGTTGTTCCTCACACAGCTTCCCTCAAGGCCCTTCACCATCCTTGTCGCCCTCCTGTAAATGCCCTCTAACAGTTTAATGTGTTATATTGTGGCCCCCAAACCAGCCCCCAGCACTGGAGTTGAGGCTGCCCCAGCTCAGAGCAGAGCAGGACAATCCCCTCCCTTGCCCAGCTGTGATGCTGTGCCTGATGCACCCCAGGACAGGGTTGGCCCTCCTGGCTGCCAGGGCACTGCTGACCCATGTTCAACTTCAACTGAGCAGAACCCCCAGGTTTGTTTCCATAGCACTGCTTTCCAGATTCTCCTTCCACAGTCTGGCCATCCAGGGTTGCCCCATCCCAGGTGCAGAATCTGACAGATGTCAGATGCTGTAGAAATGCCACATCTTTTCTCAAGAGCATGCAGTTTTCACAAGGAGAGAAAAAGTGTTTTATTGAAAGGTCACGATATATTACTTGTGCCATTTTACATTAATACTATCTATTCATGTTGTGCATAAATATTTGAGGAATATTTATTTTGTTCCATAGTCTTTACCCTCAGAAACATCTCTGACATTGCCAGATAGTCTGTTCTCTGATTCCAGTTGAGCCCATTTCAGCAATTTCAAGTAGTAATATTGCGGCGAGGTGTACCTGGCCTGGGTGGTCAGTGTCCGGCTAGCAGAGGGTAGGCCAACACCCAGCTGCAATCCAATGTGAGCACCCCTCGGCGTCTGAGGGCCTCAGGCTGTGCTCGCCTGTGGACCGATCTCGCTGCCAACGCGACGAGGAATAAGGAGCTGGACTCTCGATGGGGTCAAGTCAGGTTTAACGTGAAGCCCAAGATGACAACCAGGGAGAGACCAGGAATGGAGGGTGGAACAAGGTTATAAAGGGGGTGGGTGTACACAGGAGGGGTTTACAGAGAACCAGTAGGGAAGGGTGAAGGGATGAACTTAACATAACTGACATAAGGGAGAAGCCAATGGATACAAAGTAAGGGAGGGGCCCCGGGACCACAGCCAACCACAACCCCCAGAGAGAAGAAGATTCTGGAAACCTGGGAGGAGTGGGGGGTGATTGACTGGGCCCAGGGAGGAGAAAAAGTCTACATATAAGGAGATAAGGGGGAGGAGGAATTATATAACTTAATGGACAGTCAGTACAAGTGGCGGGAAAACTGGGAAGGGCAGAACCATTTACATAAAATGGGGGAAAAATAGAAAAATGAGGGAGTAATACAGTAAACTTAACAAACACACTACAACATGATATGTCAAGAAGATGTCAACTACTTGAGAAGGTTCTATTCAGGAATATTTGTGTCTGTGATGCCAAAGTCTATAATTGAATTTGATCACTTATATTAGACAATGATGATAAAAAGAATCAATTTCATATGTCTATATTCTATTTTTATTAAAGCTTTCTAGAGATATAACTTTATCTTCCATTCCTTTTGCATTTGCTCTTTACGGATGACTTCCAGAAAACCAGAAGAAAAACATGTTAAAAAGTTACGCATTCTGATAATCCTTATTCTTACTTTTGTTCTAGTTAGAATGGCCTTAGCAAAGTTCAGCAGTAATAGACTTCAATCCATGCTCTTTCAAAACCTAGCAAAAAATAACAACGTAGGAATAATCATATATAGTAAGCAATGCAGTAACATAGCATTGCTGAGTCAACAGACATGAAAAATTAAAGGGATTATTTTTCTATTTTTTTGTTTTCTTGCAGTGCTTAAAAAAATGAATTAAATGGAATTTTCATACTGTTATAACATATTAGTACATATCCATAACAGTAACTGTCTCTTTTCCTGAATAAATTATTCTAATTATCTAACCCTGGAATGGAGACTGATTTCTAGTCACAGAATTTAACAGCTAATCCTCTGCCTAGCTTCTGGTTTTCTTACAGTATACCATGAGAAAATGGAACCAAGTTTAGTGGAGATAGGAATTAATGTCTATAATTTTTTCAAAAGTTAAATCAGAGAAATAGGTCTAGGCATGCAAAAACTATGTCTGTTTTGTTCTTGTCACTTCCTTTTCCTTCACCAATACACTTGCAATAATTTTATCACAAAATCTGCCAGAACTTAATTACCTTTAACGTGTCTCTCCTTTGTAACTTTGGCTGATATATGTCAATGCCTTTAAAACGTACAAGGAATGAAGGCAGTCATGCACAGTGTGATCACAGAATATTTCTTGTTTAAGAAACTAGACAATACTTATTACATTTATTCTGGCCTTACATAACAATAGAAAAGCCTCATTTTAATTAGTCACAGTCCATTAAAGAAAAATTGTATGAAGAAAAGAAAACGTTTTCAAATAACAATATTCACTAAGTATGTGCTCAAATCAGGGAGAAATTTACTAGTGTATTTTTGACTCGGTTTGTACTTGTATCCCACCACTGACTGTAATGGAATTCTTTCAGATTCATAGTGAATCAGGAAAAACATGAATAGGTCTCTGAAGGTACAATATGTGTAGATTCCTGAAAGGAAGGAAGCAAATTCAGGGAGAAAAAACCCCTGTGATTAGATAACATTCATATCAAATTGAAACCAACGCTAAAAATGCAGCTGGCTAAGAGTAGGAAATTCGTCCATGCCTTGATTTCCTTCCTTGAAAGTAACAAGGTTCACAGGTCCAAAAGCCTGCATGTACAGCCCTGTGTGTGGAGCAAACTTTCCAAGTGGGAGAACACTTTCAGGAGGGTCACTCTGGGTACTCCACTATTGGAAATTTCTTCCAATTCCAATTCTCCAGGAAGAGATTCAATTAGTGAATTCAGAGTCAGGAAAGGAAAATAAAACAAAATGCAAGAATAAAGACAAAAAAGAATGATCTTCTGGCAAGGCAACAAATTAAAATATTATTTAGAAAAAACAAAGAGTTGGACAGAGCTTGCATAAAATTTCATACTTCTGGGTGTTATTTTCACAGTGGAAACTAGCTGGTGTAGGACAAAAGTGACATTAAGAAGCTTTTAAATATGTGATTATTATATAAGTAAGAGCTACTGAAGTAATAAAGAGGTTCTTTAGCCAGGTGAAGCCATGTATACACACATACACAGACAAAAAAAGGAAAAAAATAGAAAAGGACAAGAATGTGGATGAGTGTGGATGTCTAACTTCTACAGTTTGGTGCAAATTCTCTAGATTTCCTCTTTTCTGTCAAAACCACAGACCTTTCCACCTATTAACATATCAAATTTCTGCAGGAGTCAACACTGATACTGCAAGATTAACTTCCTCTCAATTATTTCTGTAGTTCTATCAGCAAATATCTCAACCTCTTGGAAAGAGAAAATTTTTCAACTGTAGAGAATAAGAATACATTGTGAAAAGCAGTTATGCAGTCAATAATTGCAAATAACTATTTCAGATATTTACACCAAAATTTCAGGAATTCATTAATGCATTCTATCTCCATCTTCTTAAATTACTGCGTAGAGGTTCTGCATTACAGGCAGTTGGAGACATTCAATTGATTTAGACTGTACCATGGAACCAGGAGAAACTTGAAAGATAAACGTCTCTCTTTCCCAGGACTGTGTCATAGAAAGAAAATATACATGGGAAACCAAGAGCTATTGGTTATCTATTCTCAAACAGCTCTAGACAGAGGAGCAGTTTTGTCTCTGCACCGTTGAAGGATTAAGAGTGTCAATAAAAGGAGCTCTCCTTGAAAACTAATTACTGTCCTGGAATGAAATTGTCTCAGTTGGTCTCTATACAGAGTTTCCCATCCCTGGTGATTTTTACTTCTGTCTTCATTACTTCTGACACAAGCAATCCTGATCTGAATAAAGAAAATACATGACATCTCTTGCCATCAGCAGCCATATGACATGACATTACATACTGTCTCATTTTTAAGACACTTATGAACATCAAAATTGAAAATAACAAGAAATACACCATATCCTTGGAGAATCCATGTTAAGAGCATCTGAAGAAAATTAAATTTCTGGCCACCTTAAGCTTTTGCAATATACCACAGGAGAAAAAGAGGCAAATATAATACAGTTCCACTGATTCCTTTCAGGACACAATGCTGCATCTTCATTATCACCCAGTACTTTAGAACAGCATAACATTTACCTAAAACTTTCTGCAAAGTTTTTGGCATTCTTCTTAGAATAGAGATGGACATGTCAAAGGTATTTCACAGGTCACACCACCTCTCAAGAATTAACTCTCTTGCAGCCTTGCTAGTGTACTTACAGTAAAAAACCTATTGCAGAGAAGGTTTTGGATTATGGACATGGTTTTGAGTGTGTGCACTAAGATGTATAACAGCTTCATCAAGTAGAGATCATCCAGAATTTTCCCCTGCTTTCTTCAGCCAGGGATACCTGTGGGCTGACCAGTGAAGACTGATGCAAAGAAAGGCATCTCAGGGGTATCTCAGCCTTCTCAGCGCCTTCTACTGCAAGTGTACATGTTCTGTTCAGTAGAATGCCCAGACACCAGGTGACACCAGCAGTTTGTATACAGACGCAAACGAGACAGGGCTGCTGTGAAAAGCATCTTGAGCTATTTATTTTTCAGCATGAGTCTCATTACGTGCTTATGACAATAGAGCTATGCAAACAGCTCGCTATCCAGGAAGCAGGCCAAAAAACTTAATGTTACAACATCTCATATAGCCATCTTAGCCAATTACACAAAGCAAAAGCATATTGACAGTAATTCTATCCAATCACCATAAGAACACGTAGCTTTGGTTAAAACAATAATTGCTTATTCTCAAATACAATGCCCATTTATAAGAGACAATGAATAGAATCCTATTCATAAACTTAACCTTCTTAATATCTGCTAGATAAACTTGTTGCAACTTAGAAAGCCAAACTACACAGCTCTGTTGTTCTATTTCTCATGTCTTGTCTACAGCTTAGATATTTTTTCTGCTGTTTTAGCACTGTTCACAATTCCGCTGTATCTGAGGCCTGTCTTTTTACCACCTTCCTAAAACCCTCTGATTTTATGGATTCCCACAATTCCCCCTCTCTGTTGACCCAAAAAGGAACCTTCATAACCGTATTGTTTATTACTTGCGTTTCATAGCCCTACTGTAATATTTTTTGCTTACTGTCTGCTTAAGGCCTGTCCTTGCTGACACTAAGCATTGCTGTATTACAACACAGCAACTTAATGCTGTGATGGCCCAGTCAGTGGAAAGGGTATGAATCACGTCTGACAATAGTTACAAGTCATTGTTCAAAAAACTCTTGTCGATTCCAGGGTCTTAATTCAAAACCCTCCTCCCTTTCTATACCTTTATCTACCATCTCTGTGAGATTTCGAGCACTTTCTGTGATTCCGCTTCCTAATTCTCTCTCTTGTATGACAAAAACTTCTTTGACCATTTTGTTCGTCATTCGCCGCACACACTGAAGTATGCAGGGCATTACTACCAATATCACTACCAAAACACCCAATACATAGAGACCTATCTTGCAAAGTTGCCTTAGCCAAGGAGCAAAGCTCCATTTTTGGAACAAATATCCAACTAGGACCCACCATCTTCTTTAATTTGGGCTGTCAAATCTTTCAGCTTTTGTATGCTTTTGTGGATGGATTCAGAATGATCTGACAGGTTCATACAACACAATCCTTCAAATTCCTCTCAACCATGTCCTTGTGACAGTAAAAGAAAACCAATTGCTGCTCTGTTTTGAAGGGTAGCATGTTTAACACTATCAACATCAGTCAACATATCACTAATTGCAGAGGATGTGGCATTAGCTTTTTTGCTCAGCCAGCATCCAACCCGATCTAATTGTTTCAATGCCATTGCTGAAGCCAGTTGGGGTAAAAACCAACCTGCTGAAAGCCTTTTTGCAGCCTTCCAAGGCATGAAATCACTTCTGCAGTTCTCATCATAAGGATTAGCAGATCTTCTCCTTGGTTTCTTTTTCATAACTGCTTTGGCTGTGGGCACAATTGCAGTGAGCATCCCAATGCTACATGGGCCACCTTCAAGGTGTACTGGAATGCCTTGCCAAGCCCTTTCTCCACAAATGAACCAATATCCCTTAGGCAATTGTTGTGGATATTGGTCAGCCTCAGAAAGCACATCCCAACTGTTTGAAAAATTACACCAAAAACTTAAATTTCTGCATGCAAAATAATGGGGAGTAACATTGTACTTTGGAGAGTCACCTTCTCACCAGCCACTAGCTGTGAAGGTAAAGCAAAAGTCCATTGTTAAAGAACCAAGGATTTCCGGTTCTTGGGGTTCAGATACTGCTCTGGGAAGTTTTTTGGCCCAAATGTTCCAGTTCAATGTGGGATCCTTCCCATTGTCAATTTCACCTGGCTTTCCATTGAATTGCTTTTTGACCAAAGGTAACTCTTTTACTGGCACACCAACCAGACAGGTTGAGAAAGGCTTTTCTGGTTCCAAATCAGACAAACATATAGTATCTGAACCGGCAGCCTTGGCTAAGGTCACCCAAACATTTGTTTTCAGTTGTTCCACAGGCAAATCTGCACAAAAAAAACAATTAAAACCCACCAACACTAACAGACAATTTGATTTTGCTCCATTCTGTTCGTGAGCTAAATTTTGGCAAAATCCTCACATATAGACCAATTTTAAAACTTTGCTTTTAGCCTTAAGATAAAATTTGACTTTGAAAATCCAACAGAGGGGATCTATAACTTAACAAAAACAAAACCACAAACTTTTGCCCAAAAATCAGCTCTACAAAACAAACACTTGACATACAATTGACACACTTATAAATAGCATTAGCACAAAATCAGAGTTTGCAGGTTCCACCAATGCACAAGGAACGTCAGGCGTGACCCAGGATCCCTCTGCTCGGCGCACATCTGCATACTTGCTTCCTCAGTTCTGGACTCGTCAGCACGTTCTGGGGTGTGATATGGTTTGACGTTTTTGGCTGGAACCCACTTAATTCCTGCACCCGTAGAGACCCTTCTACTATTTGAATGTCTAACTCCCAAACATTAGTTTTTTTGGTTCAACCAAGTTACGACTGATTTGTGACTTTTGCCAGAGCCATCAGTGAAGAGAGTTACTGCATTTAAAGGTTCTTCACTTAATTTAGGTTTCTCCCTAAAACTAAATTTTGCTTGCAATAATTTGGGAGCTGGGTAGTGAACAGAACAAACACCTGGGAAGTCCAACAATGCATACTGTAAATCATCAGAATTTTGCATTGCCCAATTAAGATAATCTTTGGCAAATAGATAATTGCAAATTCTTGACCTGCTAAAGTTAGCAATCTGGTTCTGGCCTTAATTACAATTTGTGCTATCATTTCTAAAACTGTGAAAATAGTCTTTGGAAACCTGTAGGGAAGAAAAGTCCATTCTATTATCAACGAAGGATCTGTCTCAGGAGGGTTCCACTGGAAAATGAGACCACAAAGTTGCATTTTTTCTCCTAAAATTGCGAAAAAGAAAGGCTTTTCCGGAATCCAGTGATGAGCTTGTCTTCTTTGAAGAGCTTCCCTGACCTTGTCGAGGGCTGCACGAGCTTCAGGTGTTAGGTTTTTGGAGAGGTGATATCGCAGCTTCCTCTCAGTAAATCGAAAAGTGGACTTAGTTCATCATTGGTGATTCCCAAAACAGGTCTGACCCAATTGATTTCTCCCAAAAGTTGTTGTAAGTCTTGCAGATTGTTGACACTGGTCCGGAGCTGTATCTTCTGCGGTGTTATTGTCTCCTCAGTCATCTTCCAACCCAGATACTTTCAGGGTGGAACCTCTTGGATTTTTATTGCAGAAATTTCAAGTCCAGCATTTTGGATTTCAGCGACAACACTAGCATGGGTATTCCCACAACCACCTATTAAATACTTCTCTTAATTCAGTGTACAAAGATATGTGAAAATACATCTTCAAAAATATTTAGGCCTCAACTGAAAATAATCTGAATGGATGTTAGATGATTCCCCAAAACATATCTTAGTTTATGAGATTAACATTTCACACTTGAGTGTTAACAGTTGTACTGCACTGCATGTTAAACTGATTCTTCCAAACTTTCCCCATCTTCCTTTCAAAAATAATAAATTTTCCATCACTTTAAAGTAACTAATGACTTGAATTTCTAAAATGGTTTGAGCACGGAAAATTCTGTATATCTAACAATATCTAACAATCTGCTTTGCCATATTTCCAATTTGTATCTGTAGACACAATTTAGATAGCTGCCATTGCTATCTAAACTAAAATGAACTCCAAGTTTTTTGATGTTCATCCATTAATAAGGATTAGTTTTAAGGACAATGTCCTTGAAAGTGGATGCTTTCCCAGTGTGCCAAGCTACTCAGCTGTCTAATTTCCTTGATAAGTGAATTCCTTGGATGTTATCTTATGTAGGATTGTAAGGGTATATCATGTTGTACAGAAAGTGAATGCTGCCAAATATAGCCTGACCCTGCCCTGAGAGACTACATTCTAAACACACTTCAGATACCTCATAGCACAGCTCAAGTAAATATGGCTTTGGATACATACGAGTCAGGAATAATTTCTCCTTTTGCCTTCAACCTATGTAGGGTACCAGATATGCTATTTGTTTCAGTACCTAGAAGAAAAGAAAGTGACGATGAATGTAAAACACAAATGTCATTATTATCTTTCTATATTAAAAAATATCTCTGTATTCTCAAACACGGATAAGAAGAATCCTTTGCTAGACTTCTGTTGAAACATCTCTCCTCCAGCTCTGAATATTTTGCATTATCAGCTTCTGTTTAATTCACTAATTTATCAGTTTAAGTACTGAATAGACCCAAAGAATTTTACTTAAGAAGTTAACTTCACATGTTCATGAAAGCAATTTCCTTATTTCCTCTTCATTACTCTGAGCTTCTTAAAATCCACAGGCACAAAAGCCTTTTCTCTCATATGTTGAAACATGGGGAAGCAGACCACTCCGCATTTTGGTTTTAACCACTGAAAGACAAAAGGAAAGAAATTATATAAACTGTCATTGGCTTGCTAAGTAGTGACAATCTCTAAGCAAATCATAGAATCACAGAATCATAGAAACATAGAGCCATGCAATAACCTGCATTGGAAGGGACCTTAAATATGACCTGGTTCCAGCTTTCCTGTGATGGGCAAGGACACCTTCCACCAGACTGGGTTGCTCAGAGCCCCATCCAACCTTGCCTTGAACACTGCCAGGAATGGGGCAATCACAGATTCCTTGGACAATCTGTGCCATGGCATGCCTTACCATGCTCACGGTAAAGTATTTCTTCCTAAAATCTAAATATAAAATGTAATCCCACCCTTTTCCAGTATGAAGCCATGCCCCCTTGTCCTATCCCTATATGACATTGCCAGAAGTCTTTGTCCATGTCCTAGGCTGACTATATGATGCTTTTATCCTTAATCGCCTTGTTCTGTTTATGCTGAATGTGATAAATAAGTAGGATTCGTGCTAATAAAAATTGAAACAGTAATTAGTATTGATACAGTAATTAATATTTGAGAATAATAAATAGTTAAAAAGTTGTAATGCCAAAGAAGAGAGGGAGAGGAGAGGCTCCACCCCCCCTTCCCAGATGTTTTCAAAGACCACAAGAAAGAAGCTGAAGATACAGTTACTAAAAATGACCAAGAACCCGGTTAGGTCCCAGAAAATGCTAATTATAAGAGATTTATTGCCTTGATATGTAGATGCAGTGATACGTTAGTTTTAGCTTACATTGTACTAGCTTAGTGCGCATGTGTAACCCAAAAGTGAATTAAAAGACAGCGAAGAAGACTACAGGGCCTTCATCAGTGACGACCCCCAAAGACTTGTGCCACCACCAAACCGAGTAGTAGCGCATGCGTAATAAAAGTAGTAATGAGAGCGGAGACAGAAAAGTGACGAACCGAAAATAGGAGGAGATGGCATTGACACATGGCATATAAGGAGTGACTTTCACTTAGCAAGACTATACGTGAAGTAGCAAGAGTCAAGAACCCTGCCCTCCGTATTCCGCAGTTGTTTTTGCTTATGCTCTATTATTTGAACCAAATTATCCCTTATTTATATATTTTCTAAACTATTCAATTAAAATTGCTGCTACCTTAAATATTATTTAGGGTTTTTTTGATAAAATAATTAAGCAAACATAACACTGAATAACAAGTTTTCCACCTTTAAGACTTGTTACAGAGAGTGAAGGGGGGAGAGAAAAAGCATGCAGTCTGTTTTCAGACACTGCACTCACTCCTTCATATTCTGGCTCCTGGATTGTGTTGTCTGTGGATCGACAGACAGTGGGACAGAGCTCTCCTTTGCTTTTAGTTAGTTTAGCTAGCTGAGGCAAAGAAGTTCCCTGGACTGTGGGGTTTTTTTCCCCTTTTCTTTAGACCTGTTTAAACCTGCTCTGGACTGTACACCCAGCAGAGCACTGGCAGCTGCACCTGTGGCCCACCAGGCCGGGCCTGGGCCACGGCATTTCCAGCGCCTGAGGGACTGACCAGAGACTGAGTGAGCTGAGCTGCAGCCGAGGGAGGGACTTTCTCAGTTTGTCATCTCTTTGGGAGCAGCAAGGGGTTTTATTGTTTAATATTGTTTAGGTTTTATTGTTTAATAAACAGGTTTTTTCCACTTTTCTCTAAGGAGTTATTTTCTCCCAGACCCGTTGGGGGGAGGGGGCAATTGAATCTGCTCTCCTAGAGGAGCCCCTTTGGGAGGCTGTCTCCAAAATTTGCCCTGAACCAGGACGGTCCAGTCTTCCTGCAGAGACTCTTTAGGTAGTGCTCTAATGTCTCCCTTGAGCCTTCTTTTCTTCAAGCTGAATAACTGCAACTGTCAAAGCCTGTCTTCTGAGGAGAGCTGCTCCAGCTCTTGAATCATCTTCCTGCCCTCTGCTTAACAGGTTGAAGTCTTCCTTATGTAGGGGACCCCAGAGCTGATGCAGCCCTGCAGGTGGGCTCTCAGCAGAGCAGAGCAGAGGGGCAGAATCCCCTCCCTGGCCCTGCTGCCCACGCTGCTCTGGATGCAGCCCAGGACACAACTGGCTTTCTGGGCTGGGAGTGCCCATGGCTGGGTCATGTCCAGCCTCTCATCCACCAGCACTCCCAAGTCCTTCTTGGCAGGGCTGCTCTCCATTATTCACCTTCCAGCCTGTGTTTGTTCTTGGGATTGCCCTGACATGACCGATATGCCAAGACAGAAGATGCATCTTAAATGCATCCTAAATGCCTGCTCAGTACTGAATTATGTCAACAAGGAATGTAAGAAAACCCATTTGCCTCTACCCTGTAGATAACTGTTACTTTTAAAGTGATAAAAAACAAATGGAAAAACCAACTCCCCAAAATTTTAGCTTGTAAGTTCTGATATATTCCTGTTGGCATTTTTTCCCAAACATTCCATATACACTGGGACAGGAGATGGAGAGTGAATGAATATTTATTTGTCATGCAAATCAGTTTTGTCAAAGGCATTACAAATACTAGATGTGGGTTTTCTAATTTTGTTGTGACTCATCTGTGTGAAAGAAATGAGCCTGTGTTCTGGTGCTGCATACCTTTCCAGAAAAATGGTTAAAAAACACTTCACAAGGAACATACATGACAACTTTTTATGTTTTCTATGCTGAACTTTTTATGTTTTCTATGCTGTTCTCTGAGTTCACATAGTAAACTTTACGTCTTTCGTTTTGCGTATTAGTGTGAGTAATATATTTCTTGTGATAGAGGTCATTACTTACAATTTATTGCTTAAAAACCTGTATTTACCTAGTAATGTATGACACTTTTTTCTTTTAAAATGACTTACTACAGATGTCATCAAAATGAATGACATCCAATTTTAAACCAAAAAGTTGATTCCATTTATGAGAACAGTACCATATTTGAATAGCAGAATACCATGTTGATCAGTATTTTTAGAGTATATAATTTTATTTTCAATCTGTGAATACTCTGCACCTGTAAGATTTGATATCTACAGCCCAGACTCTCTTTTTATCCTCTTTGCCTCTACTACCTTAGATATTAAAAGAAAAAAATGGTGAATGCTGCTAAAAATGAAATGAAATTTTATGAAATGCATTTCATAAAAATGAAAATGCCATACAAATGCCTTCTAAAGAATTCTGCAGGACAGTTGGCTGTGTTTCATGGTTCATTTATTACTTATCACTGATTCAGTTTTGCTTTAAGAATGAGAAGACGCCATCATAGAACTTTTCAACTGAGAGCTGTGGTAGTAGTAAAATAGAAAAATCCACAGCCTTTTAGTAAATACGGTTTACACAACCTGCCTAAGGTAGGACTATTTTTTGATAGAAAGGTGGGAGCAGTGGCCAGAGAGCCATGCTGCCCTTCAGAAGGGCCTTGATAGAGTGGAGAGAGGGGCAGAGAAGAACTATCTGAAATTTAACAAAGGCAAATGCAGGGTCCTGCACCTGGGGAGGAAGAACCCCGGGCACCAGCACAGGCTGGGAGCTGATCTGCTGGGAAGCAGCTCTGAGGAAAAGGGCCTGGGGTTCCTGGTGGACAGCAAGCTGTCCATGAGCCAGCAGTGTGTCCTGGTGGCCAGGAAGGGCAATGGTGTCCTGGGGTGCATTGGGAAGAGCAGTGCCAGCAGGTCAGGGAGGTGATCCTGCCCCTCTACTCAGCCCTGGTGAGGCACAACTGGAGCGCTGTGTCCAGTTCTGGCTGCTCAGAACCAGAGACACAGAGCTGCTGCAGCTGGTCCAGTGGAGGTGACAAAGATGATGGGGGGACAGGAGCATCTCTCCTGGGAGGAAAGGCTGAGGGAGCTGGGCCTGCTCAGCCTCAAGCAGAGATGGCTGAGAGGGGACCTCATCAGTATTTGAAGGGAGAGTGTCAAGAGGATGGAGCCAGGCTCGGCTTGGTATTGCCAGTGGAAATTGGGAAAAAGCTAGTTTAGCTAGTCTGGCTCTTGATTTTCATCCTTCACCATGAAGAAGCTTGGAACTGATCCTGTGTAAAGGGCTGGAGCCATGCCTAATGTATGTCTTCATGAGAACTGAAACTTTTAAGGGATCAAAGAGAATAAGCATGAGTAACTTAATCACACAAAGTGTAGAACAGAAAGTAACAGATGACTTCTCAAGATAACCAACAAATATGTAACAATTTCCACACATCAAAAGTGGAACCTTGGCATGGAAAAGAACACGGCAAACTTTCCATCCATTCCTATGCGAATAACCTATCACTGGAATATTTTACCAGGAACAGAAATGAATTTACTATTATAGCGACTCTCATTTTATTTTTAATTAGAGCATAGCTTTTAGAAAAACAGACAAGCTGGGATGAAACGAAGTCCTATGGTCTGTGTTGTACAGGAAATTAGACCAGAAATTTGCAGCAACATCTCTCTAGTCCTTATGTTAAATTATAATGCATTTTTGTGCCAGGCAATCTTGGGGCTTATTGACATGGTATAACAAAAGAATTGCTGTCAGCTTTTGAGAGACTTCTAAGAAATGTTATCTCTTGAAATTCAGGGTAATGTGTGCTATGTTCCATTTATTTAATTTGATTTGTTGCTAACAGGAACACAGAGCAGAAGCCAGGGAAATTGAGCAGGGAAATTGCATGCATATATCCAGCATCAAAGCGTGGTGGTAAGAACACCAAGGTTATGGGTTCCATGCCTGTACAGGCCATTCACTGCAGAATTGGACTCAATGATCCTGGTGAGTTCCTTCCAACTCACAATATTTTGAAATTTCGTGAAAAGGAAATAAACATGAATTTAACAGAGGACAACTGGGAATAAAATACTAACTCATATAATACTAAGTTTTACTTAAAGAGTTCCTACTCCACTCTCCAGCTCACTATTTGTCCCTGTTCCATTTGAGCTTCCTATGGCTTTATATTTTGGTTTCTGATCCCTTATCCCAAATAGGTTTTTTTTGCGCAAGAATGCTGTAATGTATCCTGTGGTCAAAGGAGGTATAATTGAAAAATCCCTTAGTTCCTCTACTGCGACTTTGGGGGAAAAAAGAAAATAAAGAATGCTGTCACTCTAGTCTTTCTACTAATAATCAATTTTATTTTTCTACAGGTAAAGCAGAAAGAAGCTCTTAACTTTCAGTTTTCTTTTTGTTATTCCACTGCATCTGTAGCCCTTAATTACCTAGGTTCTACTCATAAGACAAAAATTTCCCCTTAAGTAGAAGGAAAAGAAATGAAAGAAAGCAAGGGAAAGGCCTGGTGTTTTGGTAAATCTCTGTAAAGTCTCTTTCAGACTAACAAACTCAATGCTAGATATTCCTGGCTTTGCTGTGCTCTTAATTAACACAGGCCTCATGATCTCATGGCTCACAGCTATGAAGAAGGTCAGGACTCCAGCTACCAACAAGACCTCTCAGATATCTGCTCAAAAACTCACTAAAGCTGTAGATCTCCTATGGGCCTTTTTTTTCCCACTGTCTACCTCCCAGACTACATCTTCCCACGCTGCCCCAGGGACTGTGCCCTCTCTGTGGTCTGTCTATCCCCATCCCTCTAGGGATCACTGAGCTACAGAATGGTTGAGGTCGGAAGAGATCTGTGGAGGTCACCCAGATTAAGGAAGCTCACTTTCTTTTATTCCATTAGCCATCAACTGCTTATCCCATAAATGTGTGTGTGGGGGGGGGGGGTTAGTTTTTGTCTTTTCGTGGTTTTGTCCTTTTTTAGGTTATTTGTCCTTTTTTGTTGTTGTTCTTGGGTTTTTGTTTTGTTTTGGTTTTGGTTTTTTTGCTTTTTGTGGGTTTTTGTTTGTTTGGTTGTTGTTGTTGTTGTTTTGGTTTGGGTTTTTCTCTTTTCTTTGTTTTTTTTCCAGAGCATAGCTTGAACTCATGGTAGTGCAAATGGTTTTAGCACATAAGTGAAGTGCTGAAGTACCTCAGACAGTGGTGGGCCAGTACAAGTGTTTATGTGGAATTCTGACAGGATAGCTGTCCTCTAGCACATGTGGCAGAAGGCTTGGAAGATGGTCAGTGTGTTTACGCTGCCACAATGTGAATGAATAAGTAGTGTGAGTGTGAAGTTTGCATCTGTTCTCTACCACTAATAATGCCATAATGGTTAATATTACTTGAGCTCCTCTCCCAAGAAAGTCTTGAGAATGCAGTTCTTTCTTTGGACACTTACACTTATATTTCTGTTTTAAAACAGTGCTTGTCAATATTCAAGAAATTTCACACAAAGTATCTTAGGGAACCTATTCAGAAACTTGCAAATTACAAAAATTCTCTAAGACATTAAAATTTTCAGATTTGCTTAATTTTTTTTTTTCAACAACTAAGCAATAGAAGAATAAAAGAAGAAAAAGCAGCAGCACAAACCCATAAAAAACAGAGCAGGAGAGAAACATACCAGCCAAAAAACATACAATCACTCTGCTTTTTACTATAATGCCTATAATTAATTCTCAGAAATTTCTGTGTAAATTAATTCTGACTTCCTTCATAATAATATATCTGCCACTCAGATATACTTATGTTCCAAGACAGAGAATAAAATTGAGAGAGGAATTCAGAGGGACAGACCTGTTTGTTTAAGAAACAAAATAACCAAGTGGAAAAAAACCCAGCAAAATTATTTTAATTACCAAGTAAAAATGAATTTTCTTCCAAATTTCTAGTATCTAGAACTTTTGTTTTACCAAACCTGTTCAAAGTAGTACATTGCAGAGACAAAATCTGACCTGAAGGCAGTTCCTGAAAGCCTGTGTTATTACAGCTTTTCACGTCCTCTTTGAAGGCCAGGTTGGATGGGGCCCTGGGCACCTGCTACAGGGGGTGGCAGGGAGGCAACTCCATGACATGGAGGGTGGAACTGGATGCTAGACTTTAAGGCAGATTCCAACCCAAGCTACTGTGTGATTCTATGGTTTTATGATGTGATCTTTTTCCTCTTTGATGTGAATTGCCTATCTTTAGTTTATTCTGTTTCTTCAATTAAATATCTTGTACATGCTAGTCTAGGGGCAAATTAGAGCACTTTTCCCATCCATTTTTAAATAGCATTATATAAATACGTGAAAACTGTAAGATATACTCTTTAATGTCACAATATACTAATTTAATGTTGTGTGTATAACATACTATTTCTTTTTACTTCTAAGAAATACAGTTTTTCACGGTACAACAAGAATTGAAAAAATAATTCGGGATTTCTTCACTGTATCTGGCATCCAGATAGAATGTGTTCTATCTGGAAATACCAGTGCAAATTATCAGTAAAGGTGTTAAGAATCAAGAGACAGAAGGGAAGATCTTTTGTTTAAAGGATACAAAATTTTGTTGAAGCTTCTTTTTCCTGTGATGAGGTGCTACTCTCAGCTCTGCAGGTTTTTTCCCTACAGGTCTACCACACATTCTCCTCAAAGCCAATATTCACCAGTGAGTGCTACCAATACAATTTGATGAAGCACAGTGAATAAGGTTTGCACATCAAATTCTGTCTTTCGTTAACTTACTCTATTCTTGCTGATCTATAGATGACTTGATAAACACTGCTGTAAATGTCAAAGCCATTGAAATCCATTTTTTTTTTGCAAGCAAACAGGGCCTTTGTAGACTCTACTTGACAGCTACTGACCACAGCACCTACTCAGAGCCCTTGCAAATAGCACCATGATCACTGCTAGAGTAGAGGGACTTCATTTCTGTGTTGGCAGTGCGGCCTCTAGGCAGCAAGCAGGCATGTCTTCATGCCTCTGAATTAATCTCCCAGTCAAACAAGATGTGGAAATGGCTTGCAAAAAAATCCCCAAACAAACGAACAAGAAGCAAACAAAAACAAACAAACAAAAATCCACACAAAGATACCCCATCACAAACAAAACCCAAAGCAAACGAAACAAACAAAAAAAAAACTCTAAATGAAGCAAAAAAACCCCACAAAATACAAAGAGAAATCCAGTGTGAGAGTTTCACTTTTTTGCCCTGCAAAATGCTCTGTATCCTTCCAAGACATGCTCAGATTTGCTGACCAACATCAATATAACGGCATTTAGAGTCTCTTCACATGTTGTAAGAATATCTAAATCAAATAGATGAAAAGAATGGTGTACATCATATTTCAATACACATACAGGATTGGAAAACAATGGCATTTGATAGGAAATAGACTAACACTAAAAACACTTTCTGAATTTTTTCTGAACACTGTCTGAATTTGCCAGATTTTTTTTTCATTGTGGAAAATTCACTTCAGACAATAATTTTGTTGGCAGATCATAAATCCATAAAATGTGTCACAGGCTCTAGCACTAAGGAAAGAGCAGGCCTAGAGGAGCTTTCCAGCTGGTTCTCTTTTCTGAAGTGGCCTTTTCATTTTTAACATGACACCAGATGCTGATATAAATGATTTTGGCTGAGTTGCTACTAATTGGTCTTTTCATATGCAATTAATTTCTTTGTTTCTTACTCACTGAGGGATTTAATTGCTGTAAAATAGAAATTTGCCAATTTTCCTTTAGAGAAATGCCCATTAAACTTTCCATTAAAATAAAATCCTCAGATCTTCCATTGGAAGGAGTTGTTCACATATTACTCTAAATATCTGTAAAATAGTATGTTTCTCTTCTAAGAAAAAAGATTTTTCAACTGTACATATTCACTCATTTCTATCTTAAAGCTGAAGTATGCAAGCAAGACTGTGCAAGAAAACCTAATGACCTGGAAAAAGTTGATAGTGATAGCAGTCACATGGCTTTCACACAGAGAGCATGTGTTTCATACAGCCAATTGTGTACAGGTATCAAAACTCTCCAGTGCAACACACATATACGAGAATCTTCTTCTCAGAACTGATTCAACCTCTGACTCCTCATGCCAAGTCTAAAAACACGGACTTTTGTCTTTTGTTGTTTTAAACTTTATTTTCTTAGAGTCTTTGATGAATCATTTTTAAATTATGTTTTGAAATTTTTTCTTCCCATCTGATTAGATTTTTTTTTCTTATTCTGCTGACAAAGGTCTCTGAGAGATGTACTCTGGTTGATTTTGTTGTGACTACTACAGATGTGAATTTGCCAGATTGAACCCAGGCAACAGAACCAGGGGCATATGCTTCCATCCAGATTCTGATGCAGAAGCATCAAGTTCTGATGGAGAAGCTGTGTGAAAAAATATATTCAGCCACAGCTGTCTCTGTACAGTGTCTTTATTTTAGTCTCTACAGCAAAGCTTTGACACTTTAAATCTCCTCAAGCCACAGCTCAGAGAATAATTGGACTCTGCTCCATCTTCTGCACCCTTAGGAGACTTGTTTTTCAAGCTTCCCTTTGCCAATAAATAATTCTTGTGCAGCAACAAAGGCAGCAACACAAGTATTCACTTACTACAAAGGAAGGAGCATGGGGAAGAGAAAGGATATTTGGTCTGCAGTACATTGAAGTCTGTTCTGAAAAGCCAGAAAATATTCACCACTTGTACATATCCTTCCAATGTGAACCGTTACATGCAATCCTCCACTTCCAAGTACAGCAGTAATTCTGGAATCCTCACTTACAAGCTCTGCATCATTAATGATTTTTTCCATCACCACTGTCCCCCTTTTTCATTATCAGACCACATCTTCTCTATATGTACTATTTACGCCCCTAATAACACGGCAAAGTAAGAGTAGAACAATTTGCAATAAATCCACTGCTGGCTGAAGGGCTTCCTCGCAGTCATTCCTAATGCAGTAAACCCAAGCCTTGGGTTACTATGTGCTGTGTGCTTGTGTAACTTTGTGTGTTATGTTAAATGCTACATAGAAATAGCAACTATAAAGTCAAAACATTTTAGATGAAAGGCCATATAAAGTGAAAAATATATATCTATATCCAGGATATATAATCCAGGAGATATAGATATGACATTTTGTGGAGAAAGGCTAACAAAGTATCAGCTCTGGGGAGTACCTCAGAGCTGATTTTGGCAGATTTATGGGTGTACCTCTGCTCAAATGTTTGTATTTATGAATATATAGGTGATATTGACCAGGAAAAAAACCCCCATTTTTCGCCCATTGCCTCAGTATTCACCAATATTTACTTTTCTTAAAAACAGCCCAGTCTAAAGTATGGGTGCCCTTCATAGTATTTTTTGAGAAAATATGCTCCTTCTAAAAAAGTAACCTACCTCAAAGATATGGACATGTAAGAAATCAAAAATCATCACTATCACAAAGGCAACTTAGTTTAGAGACTCAAGTAAGCCAGTTCAGCTCAAGCTTTCTTCAAAATCCTATATATATACACAGTCTTTCTACCATTCTGTGAGAAACTGTACAAGTATACACTTTTTAAGACCTACATTTTCCTCCTTTCTGCTCTTCCCCTTGTGATATTGTTCCACTTACAGTTTTTTATGTTATTTTTTCCCAGAAGCATCCAAAAGTCTGTTATAATTAGTTGAAATAACTCGAAGGGTTAACTCTGTTTCTGGTAAGCTAAACCGTCTCCCCTAGTGCAAAAGAACCAAAGCAAAATGAAAATGTATGTAACATAATATTTTACTTAAAGAGCAGTATAAAGCCCAAAGAACCAAAAAAACTCCACAAAATAAAGCAAAACAGGCCTATCCCTCGAACAAAATAACATGAAGATGACACAAAACTTGGAATTAATTCGTAAGTGAGGAGGGAAACTCTAACATTTTTGGTAGCTCTGATATTTTATAAGGCAGACAAATACCTACAGGTTTCTAACCAACAGTCACATGTTTTGAAGAACAAATTAATTCAGCAATTCCACTAGAAAACAAGTAAATAGGTAGTTGGAACTTAGATGCTAAGAAAAAAGAAAACTCCTGTTACTATTGCTTTTGCATCTGGATGTATCCAGAAACTATTTAGGAAGGAGGACTACTAGAAGCCCATTACTCTGAATTTACCAAAGAAGAAGTAAAAAGCAACTCTAAACCCAGCCTGTCATATTTATTTACATTCAGTGGAGTAATGCAAACAGTGACGCAAACAACCTCTCCAGTATTGGCAGCAATAAGATGAAATAGTACTCAGTCTTGTCAACAACATGGCATAGTACAGAAACTTGAAGTCTTTAAAGTAAAAGGAAATGGTCTGTGTATTTACAAACTGTACAGACTCCTACAGGTCCCTTAATAATAATTACTAACTAGTATTATGTCTTATAAACACACAATTTTACTATGACACGCCAGAAAAGAACTTCTTCATTTGAAGCAGTGGCATTACTGGAAACAGTGTCATTAAGACTCTGGTAATTTTTAAATACACTAAAGCATTCTGGTGAACAGGACCATTAAAAAAAAAAAACAAAACCCTAACCAAAACGAAATCAACATAAAATCAGCAAAAAAAGACTCCCAACACGTCTTTAACAAGTCCCGCATATTCTAATACCCACAAACATGTCCCAGCTAGGCACGTGTGTATTGTTTGTGTGGCAGGGAAGGTTGCCATTTAAGAAGTGGAAAATTTCCTTCCTGACTTCCATGTAGAGTCCTATTAACTCGCTTGCATGGCATTTTATACTTGGTCATGTAAAGCAGCGAACAAACTTAAGCCCCCAAAGTGGATACTGAATCACTTTGCTCTGGAAGGAGACCAATGTTCTCTCTCAATATAAGAGCTTATAAAACAAAAAAAGAACAAGAAAAGCTATGCCCTTTCTGGAAGGAAGCAGAAGATCTGATGTTGTGTGCCCAAGTCTCTAAGGATATGGTGCTACATGCTACATTTCGTGACTGAATGAACACAGCTCCTTCTTCTGGTGCTTTGAAAAGAGCCTCTCCTCTGCTGACTCTTTGCTTTCATTGCAATTTGAGAAGCTTTCTCCTTTCTCTTATTTATAACCATCCAGCAGCCCTAAAGTCTCTGAAGTGAAGAATTTCACTCTTTGTGGAGATCAGCTAAAATCACACAAAAGGTCCAAAGACAGATACAATTAGTCTGTTCACATGAGTCTCATTTCCTTGGAAAATCCTAAACCTCTGTTTAGGAGTGCCTAGACCCATACTTTGTGCATTGGCCAATAACTAAACATTTATTATGAAGCAGGGCATAATATATTTTGGAATGCTTTGAATTAGAGTCTCTATAAAACAAACTTCTAAAATACATCTAGACTGTCCATAAATTCCATCCCTTTATCACCTGAATTAGTGCCAGCCCAATGAAAATCACTTTAAAAAGTATTGTGTCTTTTAGCTAAATTTAATTGCAAGTAAAAATGCTTTTAAAAGCACAAAATAGAATTGTTATGATCAGATTACTTTTAAAATAAAGCATCTGCTATAAGAAATGGTTTCTCTCCTAAGGTTTAAAATAATGAAGAGAAGAAATGACTGTGTTATATAATTTTCCAAAACTTCAAATGCCTACATGCAAGGAAATCCACCAATGCCTCTTTGCTATGTTTTCCATTCATCCACACTACATGGGTTCCCTGTGTACTTCCCAAATTTGATCTTGCTATACTTGTCTTTTTTGCATTCCCCTTTTCTGACATAAGCTGTTTACCTATCCCATAATATTAATTTGGCATTGCAGTACTTTCTTAAAAGAAAAAAAAAATTAGCTCTGCTGACACAGTCATGCTGGTGCAACTTTGCAAGACTAAAGGACACTAGATTATCATTTACTGAAAGTCAGAAAAATTTTGGAGAAATGCATTTTTCACAGTATTCTGTTTTACTCCCTAGGAAAAAAACAATTGTTCAGACTGCTGAAAAGAATTGTTAATTGCAGACATACGCCCTGTCATTTCCCATGTGCATTTATAAACCAAACCAACCCACAACAACAGGGCTGAATTCCTTTTCTATGATCCCCATCCTAGACAGTTATATAAAAACCTCTTCATAGTTGGCTAAATGTACACATTTAGAATTTTAGATTTCTTTTCTTCAATGCAAATAAATTGAAATTTCTAATGTCACCTAAAGTGGAGAGGGGAAAGAGTGATTTTCCTGCAATATAGGCTATATTTTAGTTTGGAAGATGAGGGAAAAGTTTTGTTGAACTAGTATTTTAAAATCTCTCTTGCAACCCTAGTATCTTTATATGAGTAGCAACAGCAAAAACTAATGTTATTCAACAAGCTATGACTGGCTGGCAGAAACAAACACCCAAGAATATATCTGAAAATGATCCTTTTAAGATTGACATATACAAGCAGAATAGTATAGTTTCACTTCCTCCATCATCAACTGATTTTTTTGTCTACAATGTTTGAAATTTAATTTCCTACAATTTGACTTTGATAAAAAAATCCAGTACAGTGAGAAAGGGCTTTCACTATTTCACTTGTCAATGACTTGCTGTCAAATGATTTTTCGTTTCTCTGTGCCTCATTTGTACAGTTCATCTTTCATTTACTTATATTAGTAGTCACAGTTACTCAAGCATTGTTTCTCAAAGAAGCCATTAACTTTCAACTTGCTTTTTAGAAATCTGTATTCTCACAAGAAGTGTTTGTAAAAGTATTTAATACAAGCTGTCACACAAAAGCACTACCCTCAGATTCTAAATTATGTTGTACTTTAAAGGGCTATTCAACCAACACTCAATTTACCAATTCCTATTCTATGGTACTGAAAAAATGTAGAATATATAGAATATTAATAATAATTCCTCCACCAAACCCCCTCAATGAGTTCACGTCTAGCAGGAAATTTTGGAGTGGTTATAACAACAATCAAATAAACAAACAATCAAATGCAAACAAAGAAAAAAAAAAGGAGGAAAAAAACCCCAATCAAACAGCCCTTCCAGAACTGTAGAGTTTAGAGGGTAGTATAATCATGCCTTATACTATTTATGAACTGTAAATTCCTAAACATCTGCAGGATTTTCACTAAAATGTACCCAAAACATGCTATGACACCTTTTAATTTTAAGTTGAGGTCTAGAAAAAATATCCCAAAGAACACACAACCTGAAATTAAGTAAAAATTGCTTTCTCAGTTAAAGGTCAAGCATGACTATAGTACATAACTACTTCATCCATGAAAAAACCCTCTTACCCTCTCATTTCAGCATCTGTTGTGGAAAATAAATAACTACAGCTGAAAACAGCAATAAGAAACCTCATTCAATACCTTCTGTAAATTGCTTTTATTTCTGAAGGTTAACAAGTCCTTTTGATATTCTACCCATACAGGAGTTACAGATTTTCAGATATGTTACACTCACAAAGAGACAGAGCATGGAACAATCTGTTCTCTGCTACAAAAGCTCTAAAGGCAGATATTCAGCAGCCAGAGAATTCATGGGCGCTGACTTGGTCAAAGCACAAACCTGAATACAAGAAAAATAAAAATGCAAACAGATAGACAAAATTGATAAAATGCCATAGGAAAACAAATACTTCAGAGAAAACAAGTCATGCCATGGAAAAGGCAGGCACGGTGTAAAGTGGGGGACCACGCATAGTGATTTCTTCCTTGTCACATTATGACAGCAGAATCACAATTGCTCTGTTCATTACTGTTGTTGACAACTGTTTTTCATTACAGGACTAAGATCCATTAATGTACGACAATTACAAGGCTAACAGTACTTTGCATTATATTCAGTACCTAATGAAAGATCAAAATATAGTAGTCTTCTGCAAAGTGGTTGGAGTGATGCCTGGATATTTTCATGTTGTCTCTCAGGGGTTTCTCTGTGTGTAAGCAAAAGGGATTTTGCTTTCTCCGTGTCACTGAAGCTGGCCTTGCCAAACTCTTCTTATCACTTAGTGCTTCGTTACCTCTGATAAAGAGCCAGAACACTACATTTTGCTTCTCTCCAACAAGCGTAAAATAGCATTATAATCTCCAGAATCAGAAGACACTGCCAGCACAGCTATCATCAAGAACAACATTTTGGCATAATAGTGTGTTATGGAAATGCATCCAGCTCAGTTCTCAGTGCTCAGAATAAGAAAAACTTTGTTGTTTATTAAGTCTTCGTATATTTTTTTAATGAGAAGAAGAAAACCCAAATTCAAACATGAAATTCAGTAAGAGAGAGTGCAGAATAGACTCCCTCAGATAGATTCTGATGGTCATAGCTTTTCATCAAAGTATACATGTCTGAATCAAGATGAAGTATATTCTCAATCATATTAGCTGCTTCTGTAGCTGTTGCCTTCTTGAGGACCCAAAGGTGTTTTACAAATTATTAACTAACCCTCAAAATAGTTTCTTATGTGTGAAAGAATAATCTTAGTTCCTCCAGTCTATGAAGTCCAAAATTCGTTTTTGTTGACACCATGTGTTCTGTGACAAAAAATAAAAGAATTTTAATTTACCAGTTTTTTATGCTTCTTCTCTATAATCCTAATGATAAAAAAGAACATAAACCAATGTAAATAATGAGAAGTCTGATAATTATTTTTGTATTCATATCAGTCATATGCAATCATATTTTTTGAATGAAAAGTAAGCTATCGACTGTATTTTGTTCATATAGTGCTTCAGTGAATAAATTCATAAATTCTACAGATTATTTTTCTGTCTTGATTCTCCCTACAGGGTATCCCATTGAGTGGCAATTAATTTCCCAAAGTCAACTCCTTTTTTGCCCATAATGGTAATTGGTAAATGTCTTTATCTTGATCCATGAATTTTTTTCACCATGTTTCCTTCTTGGCCCTGTTAAGAAGATGTGCTGGTTTTGGCTGGGAAGGAGTTAATTTTCTTCAGAGTAGCTACTGTGGGTCTGCACTTTGGATTTGAGCTGGAAACAGTCCTGATAACACAGGGTGGTTTATTCAGGGCAAGACATTTTCTACTCCTCACTCCAGCCCACCAGCGAGAAGGCTGGGAATGCACAAGGATGTGAGAGGAGACACAGCCAGAACAGGTCCCTCCAAGTGACAAAAGAGATATCCCAGATCGTATGGCATCATGGCCAGCCTGTAGAGATGAGGGAAGTAGAAATGATCGTGCTTGTCTTTCAAAGTCACTGTTATGTTTGATTGTGCCCTGCATTCCTGGGCATGTCTGAACACCTGCCTGTCCATGGCAAGTGGTAAATTAATTTCTTGTTTTGCTTTGGTTGTGTGGACAGTTTTTGCTTTACCTATTAAACTACCCTTAGCTCATGAGTTTTGCAGCTGTTACTCTGCTGGTTCACTTCATCCTGCTGCAGGGGAGTGAGTGAGCAGCTGGCTGAGGCTTGGTTAAACCATGATGGGAGGGGAAAGGACAGAGAAGCGTGGTGAGCTCAAGAAAGTCAACAAAGGACAACACATATTTACCTTCTGCTGTATTTTCCTCTACTGATGATTTCTAACCAGGTAATTTCAGTTCTCAGGTGGAAAACACTCTAAAACTTGATCATGCCTTAGGCTCATGTTGAAGTTTTATCAGTTCTGTTTACCTCTGAGATATACTTGAGGTACCAAAATGTCAAAAACGTGCTGACAAAACTTAGATTTATGAAGTGACATCATTGTTTTATCTGCACTGTAAGCAATTGAAAGAAAGAGGGAGAGCATGTGCTATATGTTTGTCGTGGTTTGACCGGAAATGGGACATCTGGGATATGTTGTTTTGCTGTTGTTACCAATGGGTGGTTGGAATTTAAGATGAGCACCTGGTTTGACCAGTGCGACATTTGGATCCACCTCTTGAGACTACGAACCCAAGGGGTTAAAAGCAGGGCTCTTTTCCTACAGAGCCCTCTTGGGATTTCCGGCGTGAAGGAGTCTCTCCCCCGGCCCAGTTGCTGGCTGGGCTGGGGGAGGGGAAAGCCACGTGGCCCATCTACGGTAGGCCCGGGTTCGGAGGAAGGGTGTCGGACCCTTGAGCGACCTGTTTATCCACCCCCCCTCCCCCCATTTGGGATGGAGAGAATGCAGCCCGTGCTCGAACTGTATATCTTGAAACTTGATATCATGTGCCGGCAGGCAGCACGGCTGGGAGGAGAAAGGGGGGGGGCAGCGGGCAGTCCGGCCGCCTGGGAGAGCTTTTAACCCTTGTGGAGAATGAAGGCTTCGCAGAACATTGCCTTTCCTGGGAAAGGGATAGGAGTGGAAGATGAAGGAAGAAACCAGGCCAGTAAGGGGGGTCTGGCAAAGGGAGAAGAGAGATGTTGAAGGAATGGAGGAAGATGGAGTGGCAATTTTTGCTGGACTCTTTTTTGTTGTATATCCATGGACTCTTTCCTGGTGATGCAGAGGCTGCAGTGCAGGGGGAAGCGGAGGCTCGACGTCAAGAGAGTTTGGTTTTGAGACCCCTCAGCCCCAGGGGGTATAGAAGAAATGGGGGGGACAAAGGTCCCAGAGATAAGACTGTGCTCTGCTTGGAACGAGACGAGGCATCCTTAAAAGGCCCTGAAGGCAGGCCCCTGCCCCATCCCATGCCTGGTGGTGAGAGCACCTTGGCATGGAAAGGAGATGTCACGAGATAGCAAGATACCGGGCGGATTGCTGATTGTGACAAGAAGTCCGTGGCACAAGGAAGGACTCCGTCTATCCCTTATGAGCTGAAGATTTGATTTTTTTCTAAAGGGTGGTGCCAGACCGAGTGTGGATAATTTTTTTGGAAATGTAAATGTGTTTGGGAATTTGGTGGGAGGAGGATAAGGAAGTGTTTCTGTGTAGTTTTCATTCTCTTTGTGTGTGTAGTTTAGTAATTGTGTGTGTAGTCTAGTAATTGTGTGTGTAGTTTAGTTAATAAACTTCTCTTTATGTTTAAGTTGGAGCCTGCTTTGCTTATTTCCTGGCCACATCTCACAGCAGATATCAGGTAAAAGGTATATTTATGGGGGCTCTGGCTTTGTCAGGCCTAAACCATAACAATGTTTATTCTCCATTTGCATGATTTTATACTGATCTACAATTAACTTTACCTGCTATTTCACTGCTTATTCTTACAGTATCCTTCTGAAACTTTCAGTCATCCTTACCAATTTCATTAATACTCAACAGAAAAATTTCTTGTGGCTGCACAGCCTCTTTCCCACAATACCTTTCAGTTTCTCTATATTCCTGTTATTCAGCATCAGTGTGATGTGGCTGAATTAATCCATTCCTGTCCTAGAGAGCTTTAAAATAAGAGGGACATGGACAGCCTTTTCTTGCTCTTCCCCAACTGGAGGATGGTAGAGGAGCAAAATAATACCTGTTATAATTTCTTTTTAAAACATTGACTGTAATTTTTTTTAAAGTTTAACAATTGACTCCATTCTGTCTGAGTTTACTATTTGCTTAATTTCTTTACTAAGCAGTTACTGCTGGTAAAGTAGTATTCCCATTAATAAACCTTCAGTAATTTATGCTTTGTACCACTAGGTGTCAAAAATATGTCAACACAAAGAGGGAAGATTTTCTCTGAATGTCATATCTTCAGATGTAGCAAAGCAAGAAAACGCTGTGACTGACCACCTCATCACACTGTATGTCACTACTGTAGCACACCATACCATCACATTAATGAACAATGACCCAGCTGCAGGGCTCTCCTAATATTACCAGTAAGAGCAAGCAAAACCCAGGTAACTTAGGAAAGTGCAGTATGGTACGTATCATTTTATATCACGGCTATTTTTCTAAAATTTTTATTACTATCATCAATTCTTGCTCGATGACTTTTTTTTTTGTATTTGCATCATCCTTTGGGGATTTCCTTTCAAAGCTGCCATCAGTCCCTTGTTCAAGCCTGATATGTTCAACAGCCCCTTTTGAGGACATTGCTGGCACAGCTCTTCTTTCCAGGTAATGTGACCGTCAGAAGAAGACTGAAGCAGTTTATTAGACAAGGAATAAGTAATACTTTCTATTTTTGTATGTAAAAAAGATAATACAGCCATTCTTTCAACATTTTTTTTTATTTCTCTAATTTTGGTGTTGTATTGCTTTACTGGAAAGAAATATGAAATATGATAAAAAATATGATGGAACATATGCCAAACAAATTTTGGGAGGAATTTGTTCTAGCAAAGTGCTGATGTTACAAGGTACACCATGACCATCAGGAAGGCAGTTCTGTTGTGTCATCTTTCAGAAGTCAGCAAAAGCACAATGCAAATACAATTCAGTTTTAAAAACCCATCCAAAAATCCCACCACTAACTTTTTTCACTGCCAGTGGAACCCTTATATTTCAGAGGAAGATTACCTAAACTACATTTAATTTCTGGCCAAAATTTTATAAATTCAAAATAAACAGCCCTATCACATAATAGCAGTGCCCTCTAGCTCGAATTAAAGAAAAAACACCATGTGACTGTAAGAATTATGAAACAATGCTGTGAAATAAACAGCCCCTCATCACCCCCACCCCCCCCAATTGCAGTTTTTAAAGGAAGGTATTTTTTCCTAAGTCCCACAAGCACCAAGGGCAGATGGAGCTAAGTTTGAAGAGGTCATAATCTATAATGCAAGCTGGAATTGACAGATTCACAGAATGAACCAGGTCAAAAAAGACTTTAAGATCATAGGGTTCAACCTATCACGTAGCACCTCTTAATCAACTAAACCACAGCACTGAATGCCACATCCAGCCTTTTTTAAACATGTGCAGGGATGGTGACTCTACCATCTCCCTGGGCACACTATTCCACTGCCCAATCATGCTTTCAGTGAAGAATCTTTTTTTACATACAATCTAAACTTCCCTTGGTGTAGCTTTAGACTGTGACCTCTCATTCTGTCAGTGGTTGCCTGGGAGAAGAGGCCAACCCCACCTGGCTACAGCCACCTTTCAGGAGATTGTAGAGAGTGATAAGGTCACCTGTGAGTCTCCTTTTCTCCAGGCTGAGCCACCCCAGCCCCCTCAGTCATTCCTCACAGGGTTTGTGTTCCCAGCCCCTCTCCAGCCTCGTTGCCTCCTCTGGATGCGCTCAAGCGTCTCAAGGTCCTTCCCAAACTGAGGGATCAGAACAGGACACAGCACTCGAGGTGTGGCCTCACCAGTGCCAGTACAGGGGAAGGGTGACCTCCCTGCTCCTGCTGGCCACACTGTTCCTGATACAGCCAGGAGCCATTGCCCTTCTTGGCCCCCAGGGCACACTGCTGGCTCATGTTCAGCCTGATGTCACCAGTGCCCCAGGTCCTTTTCTGGGCACTGTCCAGCCACACCATCCCCAGCCTGTAATGCTGCAGGGGTTATTGTGGCCAAAACGCAGGACTTGGCACTTGGACTTGTTACACGTCATCTCATTGGACTTGGCCCATCTATCCACCCTGTCCAGGTCTCTCTGCAGAGCCCTCCTACCCTCCACAACAGATCAACTCACACTCCCAGCTTAGTGTCATCTGCAAATTTACTAATGAAAGACTCAATCCCATCATCCATGTCATCAGTAAAAATACTGAACAGAACTGGCCTCAGCACCGACCCCTGAGGGACACCACTGGTGACTGGCCCCAGCTGGATGCAGCGCTGCTCACCATCACTCTCTGGGCCCGGCCATGCAGCCAGTTCCTAACCCAGCACAGAGTGCTCCTGTCCAAGCCATGGGCTGCCAGCTTTCCCAGGAGTGTGCTCTGGGAGACAGTGTCAAAGGCCTTGCTGAAATCCAGGTACACAACACCAACAGCCTTTCCTGCATCTACCAAGGGGGTACCTGGTCATAAAAAAGTGTGGTCAAACACGACCTTCCCCTCCTAAACCCCTGCTGGCTGGGTCTGATACCCTGGCCATCCTGCATAATGACACTCAGTGTAAACTGCTCCATTACCTTACCGCGCACTGAGGTCAGGCTAACCGGTCTATAATAACCAGGATCCTCCTTCCCACCCTTTCCGTGAATGGGCGTCACTTTGGCAAGTTTCCAGTCATCTGGAACCTCCCCAGTGAGCCAGGGCTGCTGGTAAATGGTGGAGAATGGCTTCACAAGCTCATCTGCCAGCTCCCTCATCACCCTGGGATGGATCCCATTCAGTCCCGTGGATTTATGAACATCCAAGCAGCTCAGTAGTTCTCTGACTGCCTCCTCCTGGATAACAGGAGGACCATTCTGCTCCCTGACACATCCATCAACCCAGGAGGACAGTTGTCCTGAGGACACGTCTTTCTGTTGAAAACTGAGGCAAAGAAAGTGTTCAGTACCTCTGCATTTTTCTCATCTTTAGGTACTAAGTTGCCTCCTTCATCTAATAGAGAATGGAGGTTGTCCTTACAATCTCCTTAATGGAGATTGTTCTTTTGCCATTAATGTATTTATAAAAGTATTTTTTATTGTCCTTCACCGAAGTTGGGACTGGACTTTTGCCTCTCTAACTTTTTTTCACATGCCCTAGCATCTGCCCTAAACATTTCCTGAGACACCTGACCCTACTTTCAAAGGTGATACACACCTTTTTTTCCTTAGTTCCTCCAAAGCTCCTTGTCTATCCAGGCTGAACATTTGCCTGATCAGCTCATCTTTTGGTACATCAGGACTGTCTGGTCCTGTGCCCTCAAGATTTCTGTTTTGAAGCACACCCACCTTTCCTGGACTCCTTTGTTCTTAAGGACTGCTTCCCAAGGATCTCTTCAAACAAGTCTCTTGAATAGGCTAAAATCTGCCCTCTGGAAGTCCAGTGCATAAGCCCATTCTTTTCTTGCCAAATATTGAAAACTTCTGTTTCATAATCACTATGACTCAAACAGCCTGCAGCCACCACATCTCCTACCAGCCCATCTCTGTTTGCAACAGCGGGTCAAGTGTAGTCCCTCCCCTGGTGGGCTCAATCACCAGCTGTGTCAAGAAGTTGTTCTTCCACACGCTCTAAGAACCTCCTAGACTGCCCCTCCTCTGCTATGTTGACTTCTCAGGGGATGTCTGGTAGGTTAAAGTCACCTACAAGAATAAGGGTTGGTGATCCTGAAACATCCTTCATCTGCTTGTACAATGTGTTATCCACCTCTTCTTCCTGGCTGGGTGGACAATAACAGACTCCCAGTAGGATGCCAGCCTTGTTTTGTTGCCCTTCCCCTTAATTCTTACCCATAGGCACTCAACCTCATTGTCATTAGTTTCAATGCCCATGCCATCAAGAGCCTCCCTAATATAAAGGGCCACCTCTCCACCTCTTCTCCTTTCCTGTCTCTTCTGAAGAGCTTGCAGCCACCAGTGCAGTGTTCCAGCCGTGTGAGTCCTCCCATCACGTTTCTGTCATGGTGATTACATCAGAGCTTTGCTGTTTCACCACGGCCTCCAGCTCTTCTTGCTTGTTGCCCATGCTGTGTGCATTAGTGCACATGCTCCTCAGCTGGGCTGCTGATCTCACCCCTAACTCTGGCTCACCACCCTTGGGCCTGCTTCCAGACAGCCCAACTGCATGCCCTTCCCTCTTCAAACCTAGTTTAAAGCCCTCTCAATGAGCTCTGCCAGTTCATGAGCTAAAATCCTTCTGCCCTTAACAGAGAGATGGAGCCCATCCAGTTCCAGCAGGCCAGATGCCGTGAAAGTTGCCCCATGATCAAAGAATCCAAAATTCTGCCAATGGCACCAGCCTTTGAGCCACTTGATACTTTTGAGCTCTCCTGTTCCTTTCATTCATGCAGTTCTTCACTGAATGTAACCAATTTAATTTTTAAAGAATTGTTAGGTTAGTATTTTATTAATATTCGAGTTATCTACTCTATGTCAACCTATAGCAAAAGAAAATGGGCTATTGATATGATTCACAAGGTAGTATGAAATACATAGGTAAAAACCAGACCCATCCTGCTTTACCCCATGGCCTTTTATAACCCTGAATACAAGATGATTTACAAGTTTTGTGCTTCCCATCTGATGTTAAGTAGAGTACACAGTCTTCCTCTTGTATTTTTCCTTCCAGCGGCTCCTTATGTGCCTTGCTGTGCCTCTTGACATAAACCCTGAATACTGGGTCTGTGCAAATCCCACAATACACAGTGTTTTGTTACTCCATTCCCATAAAACTCTCCAGGGCTCATTAGCTAAAATGAAACTAGGCTTTTGAAGCACATCTTGACAGAGCATCATTTAAAAGCATGTTAAGAAGAGGTTAGGCTTTCAAAAAAGAGCTTGAATATTGAGTATTCCAGTCAATATGCATATTTCTGAGATATTAAACTAAAGATAATTGAAATTCAGGATGGAACAGCATATGCAGTCAGACTTGGACTGAGTATCTTTCTAATTAAAATGGCTGGAAAACAAATGGACACACAAATTGGAATGTACCTTTTAAGACCTGGTGCATCTTTAGAAAACAAAGCACAGTTGTTACATTAGGAATAACAGAAAGTGCTAAAAAGGTAATAAAAAGATGGTAATACAGAAAGTATAGATAATAGAACAGATAAATAGGGATGCATTATATATCTAGAAATACATAATCATATTTTAAAGATGTCCATTCTAGCATCATGGGAGAACAGGAGTCTTTGAAAAATGGCTATATACCAACAAGTTCTTGGGATTCTGTTATTACTAGCAAGTTTAAAAACATTATTTGTGCTTAAAAAAATTTAAAACATACCCTCCAAAACATAGGCAAATTGTATTTTACTCTTCAGTGACATTTCTGATAAGCATTTTCTCAGAATGCATTTAGCGGATGTAATTTCAGGAAATTATCTGTTGAATCATTGCTGCCACAATACGGCATTATGTATTCTGCCGAGCAGGTCACAGACAAAAGGTGGCATGCAAATACTTCCGTGAGTGCCATACAATTATCCTCCTCCCAGCCACTTCAAGCATTCATTTTTTAACTCTGCCTCCAAATACTGACTGCCACATGGGTAAGTATAACCTGTTCGTCCAGTTAGGCATGGCCACTGGAAAAGGGTCCTGAAAAGGATCATGTTTGAGCTTTAGGTGACTTACCAGCTCTGCAAAACTCAATGCCCTCAAGCCTCTGCTTAAGCCTCTGTCAGGCCACATTTCTGACTCTCTACAGAAGAAAAAAGGGCAGAAATATTTAGGAGAATAAAGATAGCAACATTTAGTGATTAAATCAGGAGATTCACTGTTGCATGAACAACTAAACCACCTTAACACAGGATCTGCAATAGTTTGTACTGTAGCTGGTAGGCTTGTACCACTGAAAGAAGAAAACATATTTCTGTAATTGTAGGAATAAGAGTTTGATATGCAGAACTAAATGGAGCTAGTGTGCAAATGTGGATATAACAAAAATGGCTTTCAAATAAATAAACCTGAATTACTGAAAATACATAAGGTTATAAAAAAACCATAGGGTTTTAATTAAAAGAAACAGAAAAATTGTCAGAATTTTCTCTTGAAAGAAGAGAAAAGCAGCAGAAAGGAATTTTTTATGGGTTGTCAGGAAGAAAATCTTTCTGATAATTCAGCACTTTTGGAGGACTACCATGCTCATTCTGTTAACCACTTCTATTGAGGTAGTATAATAAATGCTGAAAATAGCTTCACAACCTAATGCACATAGCTACATGAAAACAAATCCATGACCATTTCCACTACTACAAGGCAGTGACAAGAACTGTGGAAAAACCAAAGGAGATTTAATCTCTATTACTCATAAGAAGTTATTTTTTTCCAGTAGGGATGTAATCCAAAAATAAAATGTGTTTTCACTTCTCTTGCCCATTTACCAATAAGCAAGCATTCCTAATATCTGTGCCAGGCAATGTTTTGAAGTGTTATCTGTGACTTTTTACTAATCAACAAAAAAAAAATGCTATCTTTCCACAGATATATAAAGAAACAAATTTGGCCTGGAAGATGAGGTTGGGGAGCAAAAACTGAAAAAAGCATCCCCCTTAAACCCAGCAGCTATTCCAGATATGCCATTCATATTCTGTAGGGTTCAGAACCATCTTCCACACTGGTTACCAGGGAAACAGGTCTCATGCATTCTAAAATCACACATGTTAAAAGCATATTCTGGAGAATTTTTCCCTGCTGATGGCAGGGAATATGATTCAGAATATGAGATTCTCCATTCCCAAAGTTAAATTAGAGAGGGAGAGGCTCCAAACATATTTAATAATAACTCAAAAATTCTGTAGAGAAGAAAAAATACTTTAAAAAATTATTTATAAGTTCATATGGACTATTGTTATGCATATATCTGAATGTCTGCTTCTGACATGACACCTACATAACTTGCTACTTCAATGATATTTTTCCTACTAAGTGTAAAGGTGGAAATGACAATGTATCTTCAAATAAGCCTTTAAATTATAAGAGTCTTATCAAAAAATATAATACAGAATTCTTTAGTGAGAACAGTTTAATAAAATTCCGTGTCTCATTCAAGTCTTTCATCCTATAGAAGCGCAGGACAAAGTTAGTCTTAATTCCATCATTCTAAGTAATTCCAAACATCCTGAAGGAAAGCATGGGAGCAAAATCAGCATTGTCACCAAAAGTTACAATCTCTGATCAAATCCCCTAAAGTTTCCTCATGTAGGAATATATGAGGCTTTGTAAAGCATTTCACATGCTTAATGAGCAAAAGCTACTGTCCTCACCCCCAAGAGTCTGCTGCTGTTGAAAATATCAGCGCTAAAAGTATTTCTTTAATAATTTTATTAAAAAACAGAAAAGGTAGGTCACAGACAGTCCAGACACATGTGTGTACATGTGCACTTGGGTGGGCTTTAAATAGAAACAAAACCAAAAACTTTTCAGGAACAACTTCCTTTAATAATTCTGTCAGGAACACTGGAACAAGCATGTGGAGGGTAGGTAGGCCAGAGTACATGCTTGTTAAAGCACAGCAATGCTCCTCCACTTTGTGACAGTTTTGTTCATTTCAAAATTATCCTTCATGTTTAAAATTTAAACTTTATACATTGTTTTTATTTCTTTTGGCAAGATCACGTCAGTAATTGTTGACTACAAAAGAAAGAGAAATTTGATCTATACAGAGGTACAGAGGCCATGGTATAGAGGCAAGATTGGAGTTGCAGCAGTGAGGACAGACTGGGGAATGAGTGGCTGGAGTGAAATCCCACAGAAATGAACCTGGGGGTCCTGGCAGGTTGAACATGGTGGGTCAGCAGTGCCCTGGCAGCCAGGAGGGCCAACCCTGTCCTGGGGTGCATCAGGCACCTTTCAGCTTAAGCTGTTAGAAAGTGTCTAAGGGAGAACTATGAAGATGGTGAAGGGCCTTGAGGGAAGCTGTGTGAGGAGCAGATAAGGCCACTTGGTCTGTTCTGTCTGGAGGACACTGAGGGGAGACCTCACTGCATGACTGCAACTTTCTCTTTACCCTTGCTGTACTTACCTTAGTAAGTGGTGGCCAAGAGCTGGCCTGGAGGCCCCACAGCCACAGGCAACTCTGGTGACACAACTCCCCCAGCCGAGGCCGCTGGGGATGCAGACAGCTCTTGGCCAGTGAAGTGCAGCCAGTCGGGACCAGCCACGCTGGCTCTCTCACCCTGGATAAAGGTGATTCCCATTCCATTGGAATGGGCTGTGGCCATGTGAACCTCCAATGTCCTGTCCTCAGCTGTGACAGCTCCATGATACACGGGACAAAGACAAACCACAAGGTATACTATCAAGATGCAGATTGGCAGCACTCAGTATTAACGTACTTTGAGCTCTATTAAAAGATCATTTCAAGGACTAGTCTGAACACTAATCTATCAGCACTTGCTCAAAACTGCTTACAAATTTTCTTGTGTCACATTATAGACATAGATACATTAATAGAGCAAGCACTCAATTAAAAATAATTAAAAATTGAAGTTTGCCAGCACAATGTTTTTTCCTTTTTTTTTTTTTTTCCTTTCTTTCATGGAGGCTGGAGGCTATGTGCTTCTGGAGGACCTGAGCAATTTACCATCCCAAGTTCTCTCATCTTTGTGAAACTTAGACTCTTAACTGAAATTACAAAAACAAAAGAAAAATCTGCCATGCATTACTCATGATTTACCTCTGAACCACAAGTAGTCTGAGACTATCCTTCATTAGTTGGATCTTATATTAGCATTTTGTGCTGCTGACCACAGGGAGGATAATTTACCATAGTTCTGTTTACTTCTTCTTACAAATCAATAATATCAGTGTGCCAAAATATCTGATAGTGAGTGCAAATAAGACAGGGTTAAAGTCCTCTACTGTTGTCCACTGAAAGGACAGGAGGCAATGGACATACACTGGAATATTAGAGATTAAACATAGAAAACCCCTCATTATTTAACGTGAAGGTGACTTAATACACAACTATTCTGTCCAGGGAGGTATTCTTTATCTTTGGAGGATGCTCAAAACTGAACAGGACTCAGTTCTGAGTAGCCTGCTCCAGGTGACCGTCCTTTGAGAAGGGGCATAGCTGATGCAATCCCCGAGGTTCCTTCCTACCTCAATGACTGCTGTTCTATGACTGGGTGAATAAAAACACTGCCCAAAATAACATAGCAGTGCAGCAGCAAGAATCTGGAAGTTGACTGAAACCCTCTCTTCAGAGGCAGGGACACCTCATATAAAACTTCCATTGAGCCAAAATATTACTGAGCTTGAAAAGGTTAAAAAAGGTCGAAAGAGGACAAGAGAAGAACCCAAACACCACCAGTCATGCACAGCTCTGGGAGATGAACCAAACAGGATCTTATGTAGAGAAAGAGTGATGAGTACATGAAGACAGTCTCCTAAGAGGCTGAGTGGGATCAAGGCACAACTGCTATGCCTTCGTACTGCACACCATCCAATTTTTATGTAGATATTTGGACCAGAGACCACAGATTTTCTATTATTCTCCAACAGTTTTTTTCCTAGCAGTATTATTTATTTCTGCTCAAAAAAGGCTAAAGTGCAGACTTTATATCAGAAAAGATAGCAGGCAAAGAGTTTGAAGAGTCTACCAGTAAGATTAGGGATTTCCAGAAAAAAAAATCAGGGCTATTTAAAAAAAAAAACATAAATACCCCCTAACCCCCCACATATTAATCTTAACTACCTATTATGAAGACTGACCTCATCCTCCTTTCTTCTTTTTCTCTCTGAATCAGCAGCTTCTCAGCTGCTGATTAAATACTAATATTAGCTAAAATTTACCTACTTTTAAATACTAATGAATATTAATAGTAAATACTAATATTCTTCCTCTGTCTAAAGTTTTCTCTGATGGATTTGCACTACTACAAACAAATAAAACTTTTTAAAGAAGGAGAAGCTGAATAGAATGAAAGAAGAACCAGTGGACAAACCCAGAGAGCAGTCAAACGGTCTGGCCCTTTAAAGTTGTAGCATTACAGTTGTTTAAAATTTAAACTTGGTCCCAAACATTGTAATGGAGAGGTTCACTCTCAAAACAAACCAATTCTCATTTTACACCACAGGTAACAGGGACACAGGATTTCACCCTAACTGCTCCATCAGATCTGAGTCTTAAGGTAACCAAATTTTTTCCCAATAGTTGTGTGTGGTTGACCTTTGCTGGATGCCAGGTGCTTATCAAGATGACCTATCACTTCCCCTTCTCAGCTGGGCAGGGGAGGGAAAATCAGATGGAAAATGACTTGTAGGTTGAAATAAGGCAGTTTGCTAAAACAGAAGTGAAAACTGTGTGATTACAAGCAAAGGGGGAAAAAATTATTCCTTACTTTCCATCAGTGAGTGATGTCTGGCCACCTCCTGGGGAGCAGAGCACCAGCACATATAGAGGTTTCTCCAGAAGGCAAAGACTGTAAATAAAAAGCATCCCCCTTTCTCCTCTTTCCCTTAGTTTTATACCTGAGAGACATCACATGGGATGGAGTTCCCTTTGGTCAGTTTGGGTCAGCTGGCCGAGTTGTGTCCCCTGCCAGGAGCACCCCAGCCTGCTGATGGGGCACAGGGTAGAGACGTGGCTGATGCTGTGCCTGTGCTGCTCAGCAGTAGCCAAAACACTGCCATGTTATCAACACCTTTCCAGACACCAATGCAAAGCACTGTGAGGGCTGCTGTGGGAAAATTAACTCCAGCTCAGCCAGAACTAGTACACTCTGAAAAATATTTTCATCTAAATAACTCCAGGGTTGGCAAAATCCACACTCCAAAGCCAAGACTATCCAGGTTGCTCAATCTGGGGCTCACCCCACCGTGGCTCAGTGGTGTTAACCAAGCTGTACACAGGAAGGCAGCAGTTTCCTAAGGACACCATCCCCAGTCAAAATTTTTATCTCATCTCTTATGAAGCTATACACAGTTTCTAGCAGCTCCTTATGACTTGCCTACTAGATTCTGTCTTTTCCATTTGCTTTCTATATCTTTTACTAAAATCACACTGAGATTCTGTTATTTCTTGTTCAAAAAGCTACAAAATTAAGCTTGGCCTGAAACTGCAAGTATTATTTATATCTTCTGCTTTCTGTTCAAACAGCCAACAGTTCAACATAACAATTTCTCCAATTAAGCACAACATTCACTGCTGCATGTAGCTGGAGAAAGTGGGTTTCACAGCTATTTCAGTAAGAAAAAATAGAAACAGAACACAAAACAAGAAGTTTTGTAATCCAACACTGAGAGAAGCCTGTTTAAACTTAGTTCCCAATCTACAGTTATGTTCAGTCTTCCTGACAACTTTCTGTCAGAAGCCTGGTTGGTTATTTGGTGAGGTGCCTCATTCATGACACCAAGCCTCAGAGCTGAAGGCAGAGTCTGTAGCGAAGGAGTGTGAGCACTAGCACAGAGTCCTGCCAGCTCACTGTGCTCACAAACTTCTCTGGTGCTGCTTAGAGCAGAGAAGCAGCTCCAAACTGGAAGCTTTGACTCCTGAGACCTTTTGCATCAAGCTGTGGGGGCACAGGCAGCTGCCACAGAAAAGCAAACCTTTCCTGACTGAGGCTGCTTCCCCCTAGTTTAGGATTTTGTATCAGATAGTTCCAAGTATCTGGTTTTCTTTCAGCCACTGCTTCATTTCCACCCACACTCTGTTCCAGAGCAGCAGGAATTCTACTGGATGTGTGTTTGGCATCTGTGCTGAGCTTTATAGCAGTGGCTAGAAAGGCTTAAAGCTGTCAACTTCATCTGCACTAGAGCCCTCACCGACACCTCGCCGGGGTGAGCAGCAGTGGAACAGAGCTGGTGGCAGAAGGCACGGGCTGGGTACGGGATGTGGGAGGGACCAGGCCTACAGACACCGGCTGCTAGGCCTCAGCACAACCACCCCTGACACCACGGCGTCCTCAGAGTGCCCTGGCACTGCGGGCTGGCCTTTGGCTCCTCTCAGAAAAACCACCCAGGCACCAGGGAAGGGAAGGGGAAGGGGAGGAGGGATGGGAGGGTGCCTGTCGCAGCAGGGCTCTGGGTCCCCAAGCTGTCTGCAAGCTGAAAGGTGGGGGATGGGCCTGCCATTGGTGTCGGCCAGTTTTCATGTTGAAGGGCTTTGTTGGACTTAGCTGTATTTCATTCCTTACTGTTTTGTGGTTTTTAAGGCATACAGTCTGGGAATTTTGCTCACACCCAGGTCTTGCCTGCGGGTGTAGCAAAGCAGCATTCAGGGCAGATGCAGTGCAATGACAGGGGCTCCTCAGGTGTCCAGCAATTAGCAGCAGCATTACAAAAGGCAGGTTTGATGTTCCTTAATACATAAATCACTGATTTAGAACAATTACTATTTGTACAACTATATGTCTCCTTTGAGGACATGGTACTTCAAGCAAGCTGCTTAACTACTGTAGCCACAGAGATCTGCATGGTGACTTGTGCTTCAATTGGAAATATACCTCTGTGCTGAGGGTGGTTGAGGTGGGAACTCCTTCAGGTTAAAGATTTCATGGCTTCAGTAATTTATTTCAGGTTTAGCCCTTTCTGTTCTCAGGCTAGAATGAATTCCATAATTCCATTGCTCTTTAAGGACACACTTGCTAATGTAGCAGTATGTGATACTCCATGTTCCAGAGTCTGAGGCTCATTTACAGGCTTGCAAACAATGGAGAATGCAGTCTTTATGACCTTCTAAATGTACTGAAGTTCAGTAAAATAAAAACATATTTTTAAAATATCTTTTCACTCTTTTCAATGTTATTTCAGGTGCAGAAAATACTTTTTTTTTTTTTTTTTGTGATGGGGAGAAACATTTATTGCATAGAAGCTAGATACTCAGGTTTGTAATTACACTGTATGCATTAAAAATTAAACTGTTATAGGGTTTTTCCCCCCCTCAATTTTTCTTTTCTCCATGTATGCATTCAAAGTTTCCTTAGAGATTGTTACTTTACTTTGTCTTCCCTCATCGAGTTTTTCTCTGCTGGTTTATTCTAAAGAAAACAAACCTTCTAATGATACTTGAACTTTTGAACTTCTAGAGTTTTGGGCACTTTTAATAATAAGGAACAAGCTTTTGATTTGTGCAACTGGGATAGGTGAAACCATTAGAAAATAGAAATATGAACAAATATTTGAACAAGCAAAAGGTGATTTTTTTTCTCCATAGGCATTTGTGTTTATATCCTGAATATAAAATATTTTTAAAATCTAAGCTTAGTATTTCTAGCTTGATGGAAAACAACTGTCTCCAACTTTGCAAATATGCAGGAGTAAGTAATTATATAATAGTTGCTTCAAAATTTAAAAGTGAAATATTTTTGTAGTTTTTATTCATAGTAAGTTTTTAGAACATTTTCCTGATATAATGGTATGGCAGGTTTTAAAGAAGTCAGGATCTCTGAGTTTGCTGATCATGGAATTTCATACAAATGTGACTGTTCTCTGAATGACATTACTCATTGCTACTGCAAGTAAATATTTACCTTGTTTAATAGCATTTGATGACCTGTGCATACAGTTTGAGATAAGTGTCAGAATTAGGTTTCTGTTGTTGGAACAACAGAAAGATGTACACAGCAGTACAGTTCCCACTATGCTAATCACTTGGAAAATTTACATCATATCTCTGTTCCCACATTAGGGTTGGCTCTCTAAGGAAAGGAATCAAGATCAAAATTTATTTTTCTGTATATGTCCTACCTTTATCAGCTTTATTCATAGTACCTTTTAACAGGCTGGATAACTTTCACAGACTCATAGAACTGTAAATGGAAACTGGTGGAAAAGACCTCTAATGGAAGCTAGTCTAACCATTTAACCCAGCACTTCCATGCTCACCACTAGAACAGATCTCCAAATGTCATATCTGCACACTTGTTTAACACTTTCAGGCAATATTTCCCAACATATAATGCTCGGGTTCATATATTTCTTTATCTAAGAGCAAGTCAGTACAATGTAGGTAATCCTCTGGGCAATTTATTCTTGGAGCAAATATTTATGTGATATGCTTAAGCTTTCTTCCAATCACTAATTGTCTTTTTTTCCAGCTTACTTATTACTTTCTTCAATAAGCTTGCACTATTTACAGTTTGGTTATTCTGTATATGAGTAATATAATTGTGCAGACTATAAGGCTGCCAATATTTTCTCCTGTGGGACTTTTCAAGTCAAAATTCTGCTCCATCTCTCTTGATGCATGACATGGTTAGGGTTAGGGTTAGGGTTAGGGTTAGGGTCATTCATTTAACACTAGCCAGAAGCCAAGCCTCTCACTCCCCCACCAGTAGGACTGGGAGAGAATTGGGAGGGTAAACGTCAGAAAATTCACAGGTTGAGATGAAAACAGTTAACAGGGAGAGTGAAAACTGTGCACACAAGCAAAGCAAAACAAGAAATTAATTCACTGCATCCCATGGGCAGGCAGGTGTTCAGCCATCTCCAGGAGAGCAGGGCCCTATCATACATAATGGTGACTTGGGAAAATAAATGCCATCACTCCAAATGTCCTTCCATTTCTCCTTCTTTCCCCACTTTATGCACTGACCATGATGTCAAGTGGTCTGGAATATCCCTTTGGTCATTTCGGGCCACCTGTCCCTGATATGTCTCCTCCCAGCCTCCCATGCACTTCCAGTCTCCTCCCCTGTGTGGCAGCATGAAAAGCAGAAAAGGCTGTGTGTAAGCCCTGCTCAGCAATAACAAAAACATCTCTATATAATCAACCTGTGTTCAGCACAAATCTAAAACATAGCCCCATACCAGCCCCTGTGAAGAGAATTAGCCCTATCCCAGCCAATACCAGCACACTGCAGCTGAAGAGAAATACTGCCACCCAAAATATCCGTCAGCCAGTTGTATTTCTTAGACCAGATATAAGCATCAAGCTCTTTTCCTTTTAACTCCTCTGGCTGATCCACCATTAGTGAGTCATGCCCACTCTCAGACGTTCAGGCATATGAACTCACAACAATCTTGATAAGACTGCCAAAAACAAAGGAGTAGGTAAATGATTGGTGTCAGTACAGTTTTTGTTGAGACCTAATTACAGTATAAAATTTTATTATACCATCACGGATGAAAATTCTACTGTCAGCTAAAATGAAAAAAATTATGCTTTTATAGGGGTAGATTTGAAATTTTTAAAAATCTGATATGATGTAAAAATCCTTATAACTCAAACATCTCACTGTTTCACATGCCTATATTGCTGAAAACTAGCTCAAAAGCTGTGCCCGCATGCAGTTGGGAAAAGTTGTAAATCACCCCTTTTTGTTAAGCTAAGTGAGAGTTAGTTTGGCCTCATGGAGAATGGTCAGAAGTAATTTTCAGTGAATATCTTGTAACAACATCATAAAACAGCTACAGGTAGTCCCCTCCTTCTTCTGCTTGCGTATTGTTACTCAAGGGCAGAGGCATACACAATAATTTACTGCTCTCTTCTTCTTGTCAGGTTTTCATTGTTGTTATGATTCCTTGAAGATGAACATCTTTAAATCAGGAGGGTACCAAACAAAAAGGCCATGAAGCAGGGCTCTGTAGCAACTTCTAGGAAGAGAAGTGATATTTTGAGTAGAGGTAGGAAGCAGAAGGAAATGTTTATATGCTTCATAGGCTTGTATTCATGATGTGCTTTACATGGAAGTAGCTGGTTGATTAAAAAAGGTGAGTATAGGATTGGGGAAGATGATGTTTTAGAAAAAAACATGAACAAAAATGTGTTAATGTAGGTTCAATGGGGAAGTAACCAGTTTTTCTATTTTTAAATGTTTGGGGTTTTTTTGATGGCTCACAGCAGCTTTCTGGGTATTGTTGATATGGAGAAGGGACTTCAAGGCAGAATACTTGATACCAATAATATTTTTGTTTTACTCCTAAATTACAGATACATTTTCCTATTTCTACATTCTATATATATTTTCATACCTACTATGAATGAGAGTAGTGGTAGAAGACCATAAAAAATCCTCATGTCATTCACTCAAGAAGTACTGAAAAATGAGAAATCTCTTATTTTTTCTGAGCCTTCATAGAGCATGGTCATTTTAACCTGTGAAAAATGGATACACTTTTTTTTTTTTTTTGCAATGCTTTCTGTCCACTTTTCTTAGGAACAAAGAGTTATGTAGGACACAGACATTCAGACAGAAACAGATCTCAATTGTTATACATTTTCCAAAACTAGGAGATTAAAATACACTTAATTTTGCTTTAACGCCGTGTCTTTCTCTTTAGGGTGGTGGTTTATTTTCTATTTGTTTTGCTATTCTATTGTTTTGCTATTTTACACTTTGATAAAGTTTTACTTCAACTGACTTTTTTATTTTCTTGCTCACTTTGTGCACTTTGTGCATGTCATTGCTTAGTAACTCACAGTAGCTGTACTCCTTAAAAGGAACAGATTCAGAGAAACTTACTGGCCCAAACTAGTTTGATACATTCAATGACCCCAAATACTGGTGCAGTGAAAAAATATCCCAGATTCAACCACCTTCCAAGTGCACACTATTTAACATATTCTTACCCTTCAACAGAAATACCTGGGTTAAAGGATATGAATTAAAGTAGCACTTAGAATGTGAATAATGAATTGTATAAAAATCAGAAGGCAGTCTAATTCTCAAAGGCAAAACTTGTCCTTGCAGTAGGAATACTTTGAAAACAACCAGCCACAGCTTAAGCTTCTTTCTAACAGATGTCTGAGACTTATCATGGCCAGATTTTGCTGGTCTAATTCATGGTAGGTTAATCTCATCTGGCAATGTGAAGTTATCCACTATCCTAATGCTGCAAACAAACAAGAAATTATGAGAGCAAAATAAAACTGCTGGTGTACCTTATCTCTCCTGAGAGAAGTAAAAAAGACATTATGGATGACCAAATGAGGAAGCATTTTTCCCATAATCATTCTTGTGAGAGGATAAGTCCAGAACCTCTCAGAAATCCTAAATGTTTGGTCACATAGGATAATTTTCCCTAGTAAATCCACATGTGCATGCTGATGTTAATATTTACTCATGTTTTGTTTTGTAAAGATTTATGGTGTTGGGGAATAAAGCAGTTTATTGCACAATAATTAAAAGTCTGCAATACTGAGGTATGAGGAAAGAGGTCCAACATTTTATTATTAAAACCACTAATTAAGATTAATGTTGCATAAATGGTTCTGTATCTGCAGAGTTTAAACCCACCATCTCCTGTTAGAGTGATGCCTTAGGAGCAGTCTTCTATGAGATTTAAGTATTTTATAATGCTTGTAAAAATATATTAGCAACGGCAGGTTCAGAGGAGCTTAGAAATATATTGGATTAAATATTGTCTGGGGAATAATACGTGTTTTTTCTGCTAGCAAATATAATGAAGTTTTGCACTTTTCTATTTTCTTTTCAGTAGTTTAAACTTCACCAAAAATAACTCCTCCCACAACAGCCTCCCACAAAAGTCTGTTTGACTGGACTGGTTTTACTCCCTGAAGTCCACTGACTGTACATAGAAAGCAGGAGAGCAATTCCACAGGATCCCATCACAAACATGACAGAGCTGGAACAGGAAGCTTGAGTATAATCACTGTTGTTCAGTTTATCATAAAGCACTCAGTAAACATTCAAGCAAATATATTTGAAAATTTATCAGGGTGTTTACTTATGCTCATTGTTGGCAGTGTTTAATTAGTTAAACTACATCTCATTGTAGCTCAACAGCACCATGGTTCCACCATTCTGGGGTTTCTCTTGGAGCTCCTAATTTATTAAAATTTTACATTAAATGAAAAAATAACTTTTTTGAATTTTTGGCTGCAGGTTATGTGGGCCTGGTTTAATTTCTACTCAATATTTTTCACAATTATCCTTAGGGACAAATGTATTAGAAAGTATTCAATCATACTCACTTGACAGCACCTTGCTATATTCCTTTCAGACATATACCAGACATAGGCATATGGAATGCCTGCTTCCTAACTTCTTCATATTTATGTGTTACCATTTGGGTAAAACCAAGAAGGACCTATGGCATTGCTAATATTATTCTAATGTACTTAAAATATCTGTCTTTTTGGTGCTACCTCATCCTTTGGTATTTAAACTTCCCTTTAACTGTTGTACTCCCTGCCCTTGAATTCTGATTATTTATGACTGGATTTTTTTTCTGTGTTGTACAGCCTTTCACTTCCCTTTGCTACTGAGTAAAAATGAACATACAGCAGTATCTGTCTTATTACTGAATCTTCATTATTAATCTAGTAACTGTCTTAAAAGTTGTGATTTTTCTTTGCAGAACACTGTGCTTTTTTATTCCATACATCACTTAAAATTTTCCCAAGCTATTGTAAACTGGCTTCTTCAAGGTATCAGGTACATAAATTGCTTCCAGGAACTCTCCTTTCTCGCCAGTAATAAATACCAGGTATTGGGATTTTTCAGTCTGAAGAGGAGGCTCAGGAGAGACCTTATGGCTCTCTACAGCTGCCTGACAGAAGGCTGTGGTGCAGTGGGGTCAGTCTCCCACGTAATAAGCAGCAGGACAAGAGGAAATGATCTCAAGTTGTGCCATGGGAGATTAAGACTGAGTATTAGGAAAACTTCTTCACTTCAAGGGTTGTCAGGCACTGGAACAGTCTGCCCCATAAAGTGGCTGAGTCACCATCCCTGGAGAAATTTAAAAGCTGAGTAGATCTGGCTAGTTAGGGAGACATGGGTTAGTGGTCAACATGGCAGCTGCACTCACTGGTTGGACTTGGTGATCTAAAGGGTTTTACCAACCTAAATGATCCTGATTCTAAATTGTATGAACTTTCTGAAGAGATACATACATAAATACACACACACAAGCATGCATACATACATACAACGGGTACATGGATAGGTGGTTGATATTGTCTACTGTGCAAGTATGAGTAAGCGACCCCAGCTTCTTGCAAGGAGAGGGACAATTCCCATCCAGGGAAATAAAGGACACCCTTGGACTGATGAGAGGATGCCAACAGTGAGAGGATGACCCCAGCACCTGCAGCAGCCCTTCCAAGCCCTGCTATCACCTTGTGTCACAGGGCAGTACCTGCAGCCAGACGATCGCCGCGGATGTTTCAGTGGAGACAGCAGCGCACGGATGGTGGCAGCTCCCCAGAGGCGGGAGTCGCTTTGCAGAGCAGCGGGGTGTGTGTGCCTGCGGGGGACACGAGCTGGTGTGAATTGTTGGTGATGCTGCGCGACGCCCGGCACGGAGGCGCGGAGGCAGCGCGGGGCTGCGGTGCTCCCGCCTGGCCCAGACGGGGCTGGGGCCGCTGGTGCAGTGCGAGGGGCGAGGGGCTGGCTGCCGTGCGGGAGCAGCGCGGGCTGGGAGGGCGGTCGGGGCGCAGAGCCCGGCTCCGGTGCCCGGCGTGCCCGGGATCCCCTCGCAGAGCCGCCGGTGCCTCCGGCCAGCCGCGCTCCCCGCGGGCGGCACCGCACGGGCGGCTCTGGATTTTCCCCTCTGCCTGGCACCGGCCCAGCCAGGAAGCTTCTGGCCCACTTTCTCTTGGCTCCCGTTCTCCTGGGGACAGGGCAAGGAGGCAGAGTCAGGTGAGGCCCCTGGCTCTCACAAGGTACTTTTTTGGTCTCTCGACCACAGCATGCATAATTTCCCCATTATCATTGAAGTTTGTGAAACCGAATCCTCTTCAGCCAGTAGCAAAACCATAGCTATACTTTGATGTAAAATATTGAGAAAGTAGGCTCTTGTAGAAAACACCTTTAAAATAAACTTGTTTAATTTAACACAAAAAAAAAAATCAAACAAAATACACCTTTTAGTTTTCATTGACAACTACGAAATTACAATGGTTTTACAATAACTTCTTGAAAATTCTTTACATAAGTAAGCATTATCTGTAAGACTGTGGCACTCTCAGACATCACAAAATGCCTGGAAATGCTTGCTATGCCAATAGAAATGTGCCTGTACAAATAGAAAAATGTACTTAAAAGCATTTGTACTTGTCTATGATGAAAGAAGTAAAATTGTGCGGCCTGCCATTGGCTTAGTGTTGCATTCTTTATGTCATTTATATATGCCATTTTTCCAAATGTCACAGCTCCCAAATTTACTGCTAGGTAGTATATGCACAGATATATTCTCAACTTGTGTTTTATTTAATGACAGCCTTGAAGTCTCGGCAAAATACCTCAGACTTTACAATTTTTATTTTCAAAGGAACTTTTATTAAGTGGTATGACATATGCCACGCTGCTGTTTTCCCAGTGTATTTTTGGTCCAAGTGTAATAGTTTTCTGCCACAAGAAAGTCCCCTCCCTCCTTTACCAGTAAACTTGGTCTGTGGAATTCTTCACATTCCAGGGTCTTGCCTGTTCTCACCATAGATCTTAGTACATGGTCGATGGCCATCTGTCATTACCTATTACTTCTCTTGCCACTTGGGAAAGGCATCTTCTTACAGAACAGTAGCCACATATTTCATACCACATATCAAACCCTGCCTGACGTTACAGGCTTGATGTAGTTACAGGCTCCACATCAACAGCCAGTGGTCATATTTGTAGACCTGGGCACTCAGAGGTTCAAACAATATGGCTGAAAACTGTTGTCTGGAATGTGTGTGTGTCATAAGCCTTCCCAGCTCCTTTGGGAGGTTTTGTTTGTTAGGGTTGGTTTTTGTGGTTGGGTGTGGTGGTTTTGGTTTTTTGTTGTTGTTTGGTTGTTTTTTCATGTATAGAAATGATAGGAAGAAGGAAGAAAACAGGTTTCTCTGTTGTAGAGAAAGTTTGTTCCACAAAAGCAGCAGCACATCTACTCTTGCTTTGAACACAGGAACATCTGACACCATGATTTTCTGCTGTGACTTTTCTTTAGGGCCCTGGATTCACAGGTGACACAGCAGGCCAAGGTGATCGCTGTGCACTGAATAGAAATTTCCATGGACCCATAAGCATTTTAAATAATGCTTCTCAGCCTAAGTGAGGGAAATACACACTTTCTTTTAATGCTTCACCCTCTATCACTTACAGACCTCCAATTACCAAGTTAATGTTTGGAAATATCAGATAATTAGCTGTAAAAGAAGCCTCTTCTGAGGCTTCTGAGAAGCAGATTTCTTTTCCATGTATATATGTGAGTGGAATCAAAGTTTTACTCAAAATACCTCCAGGCAGACAAGGGAAACTATTTTCTCCTAAACTGTGTTGGTCAGAATTATTAAAAGCAAAGACTAAGCCAGTATGAATAGATTGCAGAAAATGAATCTGCAGCAGATAAATTTGTCTGCCCTTTCATTAATTTATTGTGGTTAGGACCTGTCTTTTTGCCTGCTGTGCAACAGAAGGCTAAATAAAGGTCATACTTGTGGCTCTCCAAGACAGCAAATCAAACATTGAATGACCAAGAGTTCAGTAAAGGTGTGAAGCTGTTTTTGTAGCCTAGGGTAAGACAACAATTATCCCTATTTCCATTAGAAAAAACTGAACAGTTGTTAATTAAGAACTCTTCAGTTAGAATTAAAATGACTGCTAGGGTACTGAAGCCATAATATTTTCTACTGAGAAGACAAATGAAATAATTAAATTATGTGTATTTTGCAGATCAACTGGCAAAATCATTTTCATCTGCATGACTGGGGGCATAAGGTTTGCCTTCCATGCCTTGCAGCATTTCACTATCCCCCTCTGCTGCAATTCGGAGGCATCAGTTTAAACATCCCAAAATGTATGTATTGTGAGTGTGAGTGTGTATTTCTTAACTCTAGAACATCAGAGTAAGGGAGAATAAGCTTTTAACCCACTTTGCTTTGACCTGCAAAATGTTTAAAGAAGAGAGATGCTAGTAAAGTATCTCAAAGGCAAATTGCTTTTTCTATTAAGCTTGAACAAGTGAACAGTCAACTAAATAACTCACAAATTATTTCTCAGTTTACATAAACTTTTCTCTGCTTAGGAAATTTGACGTGCTCATTTACATTGTACACTATCATCTAGATTAAGCCCTGTATTTACCTTCTAGCTATGTAATGCTTTGCCCTTCTGGTTTTTAATGAGGACTATGTTTTGCTATCTAGAGTGGAGTTGCTTTTATTTCATATTAGCAGAAATAAAATCAGCATGTATAAGTGTGAATATGTATCAAAAGAGAATTATTTAATCCATAACTACAGAAATCTTTCACTTGTAGCACCAGTTCTATAACTTCTTACAAGAGATTCCAACAATTTCTAGACCATTAAATAATACTGAAAATCAGTTAAGTTGTTTTTACATGTATTAGTCATAATATTATTTGAACTCTTCCAACATCTCGTAAAGAATCCGAATATTATGATTATGTATATAAGATAAGGACAACTGATTTCTTTTTAGTACCACCACAGCTCGTTGCAATTCAAGAGGAATAGCTCCATCAGCTAAATTATAGTAATGTAATTGATTTGTACATTAGAAGATTATTATGCAAGGGAAGTATCAAATTTGACTACATTGATATCTAGCTTTTTGCCTCTCAATTACACTCAGGTTGCTTAACTTCAGCAAAGTGAGATGAAACAGTGAAGTTCTAAATAAAATTTTTATTCAAAGTTTTTTGAATAAAAAACTTTGATAATAACAGTAAATCAGTTAATTTCTTGAGCTAAAATAAATCAGGTCTTATCAGCAACTGTGAGTGTTCTTCTAAAAACATGAGAAAAGTAGTCACCAAGATACTAATAAAAACATTACTTGGCTTTGCCAAAATCAGCATTTGAAATAAACCAAGTATTCTGCAGCACGTGACAACAGATTAATTAACCTCTAGTATACAATAATCACACTTGTGTGCACACGTAATTGACAGTTGTTAAGAGACTCCAGATACTTCATTGTGAGATAAATGGAATTTTATTTTTAGGGAGAGAGTGATTCCTCTTCAAAATAAATGTATAAAAGTGCAATATCTTAAATATTTACTGCATGCATGCAAGTATTTTTTTTGTTGTTGTTAGCATGATATAAAGTAATTTTTTGCAATAGTCTCTGCAAGAATACATTTGAACTTATTGTCGAATTAATGCATTTCTTCAGTTGAGTGCCAGCCTGATCATTGCATTAACCACCTCATACAGGACTGCAGGAAAAAGGGCAAATTTTCAGCAACATCTTAGCAAACAGCTCTCTACTGACAATGCAAAATGACATATTAAAATGGCAAAATTTGGGCCATCTTTGCCAACTTCATTGTTCAAATGATTGTATTCCAACTATGGTGTTACAGTTTTCTGAAATACATGTCCAAAAGGCTAATTGTTTCTTCCCCTGATTACAGGAACCTTCTGAAGCTGTTCTTATTCACGATTTGTCTTTTAATGCAGCCAGTATGATCAACTCTGCAATGGCTACCAGAATTGAATCTGGTATGTCAAGAAACCCTCTCTTTGTGGCAAACAGGATAAAGGAAAGATATCAAAAAATAATCAAAACAAAATGGCAGGAGGAAGAAGATTAAGCAGTAAAGTGTGTTCCTCTTCAGCTGTGTGTTCCACATCAGCAGTTGTTGAATTTTACCAGACCAATTTACATTTAATTCACAAGGATCAGAAAGTATTCCAGAGTGCGCATACATAAAGCAATACTGTATTTTCTTTAGATGGCAATTAATGAGTGTGGAAGAGGAAGCAATAACGTGTGATATTAAATAAATGTGAATGGAGAAAGAGGTGCCTTGGACAAGACACAGTAAACCTTGAATATCATGCCCAGCAACAGAGCATTTTAAATAAGATAGAAAACATCTTTTTCGAGCTTACTGGAAAAGAACAAGTTTTGGTTTGTTTGGGGTTTTTTTTGTTTTGTTGTTTTTTTTTTTTTTTAGCTATGTTTTGAGGGTTTTTTTGGTGGTATGAATAAAAGTCCAATTTTTGTATTTTTCTATCCTTAACACTAAGTTTGATTTCTTGGCATCAGTCATCAGTCTGACTAGAGTTTCATTTAGTCTATGTACACAGAAATTTGTGATTCTTAAAGGGGAACAAGAAAGAGTTTTCCTTGTTTTGCAGTTTCCTTTTTTTTTGTTTTTAAGAATAAGTATGCAATCAAGGCCTTTAAAAATAAAAAGTGCAACACTTCCAAGCCAGAATAGCTTATAGTGCATAAAATGAAGGGTTTAGAAACTACAGCACTAGGATGAGGTTTTCAGGGAGGAATGTGTTACTCCCTTTTTTCCTCATTTCTAAGCCTTTGGGCCACACAATTCTACCCCTTCCATTTGGTCAACTTAGCACTTCTTGGAACTTCTTGGTCAGCCAAACTGGCTGACACCCCTGAAAGTTAGACTAATACAGCAGCCAAGCAAGAAGATCAAAAATAAGGTGGTTGTTTTTCCACCCAGTTCATTGACAAAGCAGCAGGGCTGACATAAGGGAGAGAGAAAGCTCTGAGCGGAAGAAAACCAGGATCAGAGGTATTGGAGGGTAGCTCCTTTTAAAAGTAATGAGCTGTGAGAGGGGGTCTGGTGCCTTCATATCAGATACTGATACCAGATGTGCTCCTAAGGATCTGACAATTGTGCATTTGTGGCATTTTTAAAATATTCTGGAACTCCTAGATGTTTGGGACAGTATCCTACAAAGTGCTGGGTGAGATGATCACAGCATCTGATGTAAGATTTTAATCGCAAGTATGCACAACTTATCACACAGATACAGGCTTCTTCATCTATTGCACATATCTAAGGGTCACAATGACACTGTAGTTTGTTGACATTATCTTCACTGAGACACAAACATAAAATAAATTCTTTCCTAGTGACTGGTCCTTCTCCCATACATTCTGCAACTGGAAAGAAAAACGAGGAACCATTCACTCTTGTCTTTGCTTAGGCAAACGGTTTGCACTCCGTTGGAGGTAAGGATTCTTACCTCAACTGTTTTGTTCACTTAACAGAACCAACTAATTTTTGCAACTTGCCTGAAATACTATTTCTTCAGTAATGATGATCTCAGATCCACTGATTGTTGACCAGGTATGAGTCAAACTCCTGAAAAGTAGCACATGGGCCTCTTTCTGTTACGGCTGTCATGACATAGGTGAACAAAAAGATCTAAGAAACACACTACTCTTGCAGTAGTACAGCAATCATCCAAAATGCCTTAAGAAAATTTCCTGTCTGCAAAGCATGAGCTTTCTTTTCCTAAGACATAGGTTTTATTTCTTTTCTCCCATGCTTCTGAGTTTCCATTGTACACAAGCCAAAAACACTCCAAAACTTTTATAATACTGTCGAATTACCTTCTCCGCTGTAACAAACCCTAAATGTTTTGAACATCTGGCTGTAACAAAGATACTCTGGAAATTTAATATTTAGACACTGATGATGAAGCATGTATAATTAAAAAGTAATTTTGGAGTAATACATGTCTCCAGCATTTACCAAATAAGAATCATTTTGGGAGAACAATAAGTCCAAATATTCCAGAAAAACTAAATTTCAAGGAATGAAGATGCTATAGTATGAAGATATGGCAAAAAATACTGTCTTTTTAACCATCAACATTTTTGAGGGGCAGAAACTGTACAATATTAGTTTTTCAAAAAAAACTATTTCCATCCCTCAAGCAACACACAATACGTGCATTTATGTGACACTTTAAGAACAGCAAATATTATTTTAAATACTCTTAAGTTTAAAAATGCATCTGACATCCCTTCCTTAAAAGAAAAAAATTATTAAGAACTGGTCAAATAAGGATTTCCTGCAGCATGGTAAACGAGGAAACCAGTTTAAACTGTACTCTGAGAGCAAAAAAACCTTCAAATAATTTACATAAAACTTAATATATCTTTTGACACTGTTTTCAAAATCTCTCTTCCTTTCTTACCTGCAGTATGACTACTGTGAAAAAGCTCAAGATAAACCTAGAGTAAAATTCTTTTATCATCTAAATTGTGACCCCAATGTATTGACTAGATAGAAAAATTTCTTGTTTGACTGACAGAACTCAAAATGCTACAGATAACCAGAAGGCAAAACAGAGGAAATATCAGTAGCTCCACTTCTCAAACTAAAGCTATTGTTTTGCAAGACTTCTACTAAACTAACAAGCCGGTAAGGCTTTAGTTGTTTAATGTCTATTAAATGCTAGAACTTACGGTTTATGTCAAAAGAGGGACCGCATTTGTAAAAGCATCAATTTCTAAAATACCATGGTTAATTAAATACCAGGACATTTAAATTTTCTAAATTACTTATGTCAGTCTCTCCAAAACATAGCTACTTTACTAATCTCTTAACTAGAGGTAGGTCATGTGTAGGCCTTGTTAATATGCTGTGAACACTTAGTTCACTAATGTAATAGTCTGCAGGATAACTATGCACAGATCTCCAAGAATAGCAGCACATGTAATAAATTAAATGTCTAAATTTTATTTTTTTCATGTGGGTTAACATGTACTTATTTTCTCCTAATATTTCATTCTTTTGTGAAGACTGTTTAACAAGGAAAGGGTCATGAGGTTGAGTAATCTGAAAGTCTTCTGCACCTTACAACTCAAGGCTGGGAGTCTAACAAAATCTATATGCAGCCCTTTTCCCCCATATATAGTTTTTGCAAATCATGCAGTCAATTCTGACTGTTATCCAGCATTAAAAGTCTCTTCTCCATTTTCAAACTTTAAAAAGTGATTCACAATCATGTGGCAGTATGATTAAAAAGTACAGTCCATACACCTTGACAATCAAAAGAGACTGAATTATAAAAAAGTAAACTGCCCTTATAGCTGCATCATCCTACATCTGTAAGGACAGTGACAGTTAATTTGTGAAAAAGGCAAGTTCCAGGTTTCTGTAAAACACATATTACAGCTTTCTTGTGCTAGTGAACATTTAGAATACACAGGTTCCCAAGACATTTTCCTTCCCTCCTCCCCCATTTATAACATTCAAAGAAAACACATCATTTTGGCAAAGTTAAAAGGGTTTCTGTCTTGATGTTTTTGCCTTCAGCTTCATGTTAGAGGCACAAACTTCTGGACTTAAGCACTATAAGGCATAGTAGAAACCACCAATTAAAATAACAGCAACACCACCACCACCACCACAATGGAATATACTACAAGTGGGAACAGCTGTGTTATTTAAAAAGAAAATGTTTTGTAAACTGTCATACTGCAATGCTGTGTTAGGTGATTCATGTAAAGCTTGCCTCGGCATGCCGAATATTTTTTTTTCCCAGAACATGCTCAAATGATCTAAACATTGCCACAGGTTCAACTTACCTAAAAAATACCAGAAAATAGCCCAGTGGCACACACTCTTGAAAACTTCTGCAATCACAATATAACTACAAAGCATGAGTAAACTTTTGTTTCGTTTTTATACAAAACTTGGAACCACATTTCCTTCTCCCCCACCCAATATCCCATAAGAAAAAAAAACCAAACAAATTTTAAAACCCCAAACTTTTGTTAGACACCACTGTCTAAGCTTTTTGTTTGGTTGTGTTTGTATTTTTCTTCTTTTGGTTTTTTTTTTTTTCTTTTCCCCTCTTTTTTTTTTTTTGCCCCTTCCTTTTTTCGCCACAGTTCCATTTATAGCACTGAACCCAGTGAGGGCAATGTATTCCCAGGTTAAAAAAAGGGATATTATCAACAGTGGAACTGTGAAAACAGAAGCTCTGTTGCATTTATAGCATGATCAGGACCAATTTTGTTAAGCTGTATGTAAGAAAGAATCACTGTTCTGATCCCCTATTCAGAATGTCAGTGTCACTTTTTATAATCTACATCTACCTGCTTTAGCTTCATTAAATAAAACACTTTAACTCCCTAAAATCGTTAACAATAGTGACTTTTTGGTTGTTGTTTTTATACCTAAGGTTTCCACAGTTTCTGAAAGACTGATCTGATGTTTCGCATTTTATCATGGTATTTGTAGGGCAACAGCATATATATGCATTAGTACTTATGGTACAATGGTTTGAAATATCTCTGAATTTACTTTTCCAATACAACTATCAGAAAAGTGAAAATAACCTAATGCGAATCACTCAAATAAAACCTGAAATTTCTATTTAAAGTTTATGTTCCAATATGAGATATAATAGCATAAGTTCTTGTAATAGGATTTTTTTCTACAGCTGTATAAAGCCCTGATAAGATTTGAGCATTGTTTTAAATGTGAATCATCTCTGTCTCGGTGTCTCCAATTTACTTCTACTCAGGAATGTGCAAATGATTTTATACAGCACGATTCTAGTACCGCTCTGTACTACAGTATTTTGTTTTGTAAATAAAAACAACAACGAATCCCTAGTCAGAAATAAACTGACAAAATTTACATTCTTCTCTCTTAAAAAAGTAAATAAAATAACATTATTTAAAATGTGAATTAGCTATAAGACATACAATACAATTACATAGATACATATCAATACAGCACATTCAATTTGCCAAAAAATTAATGATTACAAAGCCAATATGGATGCTGCCATATATATATATATATATATATATGTATGTACAATGATTATAGCATTCATAATTGCACTATACCTACAACCAGTTTTAAATTACAAGGTGTTTTAAGAGGGAGCAAAAAATAGTAACTGTTCTTATTATCGTTCTTTTGAATTTGGGAGGGTTAAAGATGAAAAATATCTCATTGTTAACTTTGGAAATCAACTGATAAACCATTCTTTTTTCTACCTCCCATCTGCTGCTATGTGGCAGCCATTTTTGTGTTAAGTGCACTCCAGTGCCAGCTGGCATCATAGATAATCAATCCAATTACATGTCTGAACTCTATACAGAGTTTTGTTGCTAGAAATCATGCACCTGGTCAAAAAACCTTCAACCTAAGCTGCGGAATAAAGGCTCATCAATATGTGCTGCACTTTTGTTTGTTAAAAATTGCACATTTAAATTTCAAGAATGATTTTGTCACTGCTTCATTTACATTTATAAATCTCTTCTAAAGAACATTGAGAAAGGCTATTTTGCATGAAAGCCTATCAAATGCCTGTGAATCAATTAACAATCAACCTCATCAGAAAAAGTTCCTGAACGTGATCTCTCATCAATAACTTCTTGTAATACAACTGAAGGTGCCTTGACATTATTACAGAAAACAATCTCATGTCATAACTTACAAAATGAGAGATCTAAATTGTCTTTAAATTACTAGACTACATGCGGGTGCACGGTACACCTTATAGAATATTCACTTACATGTTGGTTTTGGCATTAGAAAATGGTACACTTTATAAAAAAGGGAACACATGAGCTTAAACTGTGTGTGTTAATCATTTGGCAGTTGATTCAATCAGGTCAGTTCCCAACCCATCCATTTGGCATTTCAATCAGTATCTTATATTTCAAGCGCATTGCTTTTATAAAAAGCCAGATTTGGCAACATGAATTTTGTACAATAAAAATAATTTTTCTACTGTGGAAAACAAACACTTAAAAAAGCTCTAACATAAGAGAAAACACCCCACACAACTGAGAAAAACATTGTTTCAGGCTGCAGCCACTGAGGAAAATGTAGTGTCTACGACTTTTCTATTTGGCATTTGTGAATAAAAGAAGAGAGAAAAAAATGGCACATGGCAATTAAAAAGAGGTTCTAACATATTCCATGTACATCCCAGATTGTGTCTTAATTACTTCATTACTGTCTTCTGTGCACCTTTCTTAACTGTAAAACTATGGTTACATTTATTATCCTTAGACAACTGTAATTCTGTTTTGCAATCCAAATATTCTAGTCTCAGAAGTGAAGACAGAATGAAGATACCCATGTAAAGAATTTAAAAATCACAGTATCAATACTTTTTGATCCTTCAAAGTACATACTGTAAAATTTAAGTCATACTGATGACTTAAACAGTGATGATAGTGTTTTCCTGACTGAATCATTCAACAGAAAATATTTCATCCAGGAATGCAACTGGGGGGGGAAAAAAAGGCCATTGTACCTTTTAAAAGATAAGTGGAGTAGGAAAGAAGGGGAAGAGAAAGGGTTAGGCAAAGAGGAAATCAGCTTGATTTTGCTTCAATAGCAAAAAACTGCTATCCTTTGTAAATGTACGACTGAGAATTTGAAACACATTGAGTCACATGGTTTTACCTAAAAAATGAGGAAATGTGCTGTGAATGTACTTCAGCATCTTTTGTTTTTCCTCCATATACTTTAAATAAAATCATAATATTAACTACAAACTCTGTGGACATTCACAGAGTCCAGGCCGGCAATAAATTAGTATTATGCAAATTGTTTTCACAGATTATAATACAGTCCCTCTTGTATATCTTCAATCATGGAAAGTTGGTTTTGGAGGATGCCCCAGGTACAGTTAGACCAGGTTGTACTCCTTCAGGTTTAACTGTAGGATTGTGTCCTTGACAGCAGCAAAGACGAAGCGGATGTTCTCTGTGTCTGTAGCACATGTGAAGTGAGAGTAGATAATTTTGTCACTGTCTGGATTCAGGTCTACGAACATCTTCAGGATGAACTCTCGTGCTGCCTGTGCATCCCGCTGTGGTCCTGTAAGAGAAGTTCAGTTTTCAGTCAACTTTGTATTCCACTTCTTTAAAAGAAAATAAGGAAGGCTTAGTCTGTGATCCCCACCTAAAAGAAGATGGGGAACCTTTTACTAATCAGTATTATCATACACTGGCTGCATTCCTTGCGGTAGGAACTATTAAAAATAAAGATGGAAAGAAATTTTAGATGTTCATCACGTCAGAGCTGGTCTTTCACTGCTGACTATCTTCTTTCTTTACCAAGATAAATCACCTGTTTTAGAACAGGTGATTTATAAATGCATAGAATGAAAATTTTAAAAAATTAGCTATATAATTAAATCTTTTAAAAGTTAGTAGAAATGGTGAATGTTCAGTCTAAACCTACTATATTTAAATTTTACTTCAGTTATTTCAGCACTGCAAGTTTACTAGTTCTATATGGATTTGAGTAGGAAGCATAGAGAAATCATATCCTGAACTGGATCTGACATTGTCATCAATAGACCTTAATTTACTTTAAGTGATAATAAAATACACAGCTGCTCTCCAGCTGAAACTGTTGCCTGTAAAAAGCTCATGTTCTAACAATTTAAAGTATCTAGTACTTTAGTTGGTATCTAAATTATGTATGCTAATGATCCTATCATATCTAAATTAAAGTTGTAACTCTCAGAAGGACAGAGTCAATCTAACCAAACTACATTTTCAGCTTAAAAGATCTCAGAAGGTAAAGTAATTACTTCCAGCCTGCAACAGTGAGGATTCATTCAAGTTCACAGTCAAAAGAGCAGTGCAGAAGCAAGAACATAAGCCACAAGCTGGTAAATCCTGTTCAATTATTCTAGTACTGCCACCAAGTCATTGTTCCCTTGCTCTTGTGTTTCTGAAATGTGGGCTTCTACAGAACATAGATTTTCTGTGCCGTTTCCTCCTATTCTCTTCATTAGTTCTGTTGTTACACAGCAATACAAATACCAGCATCCAGGTGTTATTTGTAGCTCCGTCCTTCAGTAATCATAAAATCTATAGTTTGGTGCCCAACACATGTCCACACATTTCACCAACTGGGTAACAGATCTTATTTTAATACTTCAAGCTTAAAATTTGTAACACTTCCAATTTGTGCAACTAAAATTTAGGACGGGAATATATAAAAGAGAAAGCACATACTTTCTGGTGTGCTGCAAATCTATGTGGAGGAAGAATAAGCTTTGGCAATAAATGGCTGTATGCACATGAACAGATGTACAAATATGCACATACATACATAGATGACATATTTTCTGAGATTTAGGAATATAAACAGATAATAAGTTTTCTGAGGCAGGACAGAGGACACTGGACAGTTGGACAGTGTCGAACACCTCTACAGCTTCTAAAACACAACTGGCTCTAGCCTTTAGCTTGGACACCAGACTCTATCATAGACAAAGAGCAGCAATATTAAGTCTCACAATAGCACATATATATGTGAGTATTTATGAAGAAAATTCTTGGGCTTCCAAAGACAATGATTTCATCAAAATAAAGCACTTAGTTTTCTAGACAGTTTCTAACAGAATTTTGTTAAACAGTTTCAGAGTAGGTACACACACTGTTTTCTCAAGACCTATTGGCCTATTCAGAGATATACCCAAATCTGCACATGTCTAATCTTACGTTATTTAAACTTTTAGCTGACTTCAGCATAGAGAAGTATGTGTATGACCTCAGGAACTTAAAAAAACTGAATGAGTTAATGTCAAATTTAGATGGCAAAGTGGTTCTGGTCTAAGAAACCTAGAAAAGAACTATCTAGAAAAGCTAGAAAAGCTACTAACTATGAGTTAGTAGCTTTCTTGCTCACTGCTCTCCCTAATCAGCAGTTTTCAATGAATGGCTCTATATGATACCATGAAGATCTATGTAACAAGTGCTACAACAGTATTTTTCTCTTATTTTCCTACCAACTACAGCCTCTTTTTGTGTTTGCCCTCTCCCCCTCTCCCAGCCTGTGAGTTAGTTGTCAAGTACTAGCATACAAAGTGTGTCTTCATATGACACACCGACCTAGCAGCATGGCTCGGCCTCCCTTTCAAAGCTCTTACTAATGCACTGTGCAGCAGAACTCCTTAATTTAATCTGTCCAATTTGCCACCCTGGCCAGCAGTTCTCATCCCTAGGCTACTTTCTCCCTTCTGAAGATGAGAGAAGCAATCCAGCTAAAAATACCTATTTCTGAAACCTTCCTCAGATCTCCCGCTTCCCACATCCCCAATACACTGGGATAGAAGAGGGGACCACCTCTGCAGCCACAGACTCCACCCTGCCGTAAGAAGTAAACACATCAAATTGTAATCACATCAAATTGTCTCTGGAGTTAGGTCCTGCAAGACCTACAGAATTAGGATACAAAAGATTCTCAAAGACTTGCAGGTCTTCACTACCACATCCTTGATAGTCCAAAAAGGTTTTTTTCCCCTCATCAATGAAAAAGGAGAAGAGAAACAAAGTTTTTACAAACTGTTTGAATTCATTTTTTTTTTTCCCCTGGAAAAGCATTTTACAAAGGCTTTGTCAACATTTGAGAGGAGGTAACAGAGTAGACTGTAGGGTCTACTCACCTTTGGGATGTTGTCTAGGGAACCTGTAACACAAAGTAAATTCAAAAGAACAAACATATTTCTATTCAACTGCCAGTTCTCTTCTCTACATTACTATGAAACTAAATTTACACTGACTCATAAATAATATGATCTGATCCTGCAGGCTTTTTCTGTTCTCTTCCTCTTTAACAGAAAACAAGAAGTACATTTTTCCCATTAGTACTTTCCATATTTGAACATGAGAGTTTTAATCTTCTTCTCAGCTTCCCAATCAGCTATTCCTTCCTGGTGGGACAAAATCGATTCTCTCTTTAAAAAAAAAGGAACATTTAGTTCTTTAAACCTCTTATTATATGAGTTTGATTTTTCTCTGTTACCAAGGCCTCCTCCACTCAGTTACCTCAAAATACGCAGCTTTTCCCCTCATAAGAACTTCCTGAAAGTACAGCTTTAATAGAAACACTTATACAGCCCACAATTTTTTTTATGGACAAACACATTAACTCCACATAATCAATGTAAAATTAAAGAACAATTTTAAAAAGTACAATAAAAGGGTGGAAGGGGTGGTTGCTTGTTTCTCTGAATGTTACAGAGAGCTCACAACATTTCCCCTTCAGTATTCAATCTTATATAAAAGCAAACCTCAAAGCACCAAAAATATAAAAACTATATGTACAATTAAGGAATATGTTTCTATTTATTTTTAACTCTTGTATTTCAATTTAAACTCTCACCCTAACTTTTGAAAATGACAGAAAGTGGTTTACTACTAATACAACAATATCATCTAAAGTCAACAGTTTCTCAATAGAGGTTCTGCCATCCTACCCACAAGTCATTACAGTACAAATCAAAATCTTAGCAGCCTAAAAATTCCACAAAACTTCAATCACTTTTTACAATTTTTTAGTATTTTTAAAGGAATATACCAAAGTATCTATCTGTCTAGTATTTGGTCAAGCTAGCACAATTTGCCAGTACTATAGTGTAAACACAGCATGTCATTATACTTACCGTCATACTCTGGAAAATAATCAACTAGATGGGAGTACATAATTTTCTCCTCTAGTAGATCTTTTTTATTTAAGAACAGAATAACTGAAGAGTTCTGGAACCATGGATATGTGATAATTGTCCTAAAGAGTGCTTTGCTTTCTTCCATTCGATTCTGGAATAAAAGAGAGCAGAATTTGGTGGTCATGAGATTATTTTTTTTCAAAATAAATTCATGCATTTTCACTCCATTTGGCAAAAGAATCCATTTCTTGTTTTGCACTTTCCTATGATCCAATTAATTAAATTAAAAGTAAAGAGCAAACAGTAAATGAAACCTTCAGGCATCTTCCTTTTGCAAATTCAGCTAGTTAAGCCATAAGTATTCTTTAAAACACTAGTCACGAACTTGAAAGTTGCAACAAGAACATTTGCTAAACCTGAATATGCACAGTTACAATCAGCCAACACACTGGTGGTTATTGAAATACAAGTCATTCATGCTAGAGACATATATAACAACACAAGACAACCAATTCAAAGTTTAAGCACATTATTTATTTTACTTGCCTTTCCCAAATTTTGAATACAGAGTTCAACAATTCTTAGAGATCAGGTTAAAATAATTGCAAGTAAATTAAAAACCGATATATTTTATTAAAAACAATATATTTTGTCAACATCAAAGGTTTATGACATTGAATTTTAAAAAATTGTAAATTATTACCTTTGTTTCTAGCATTGTTGCCAGATGAAGAATTACTGGCACCTGGACCTAATACAATGCTTATTGTTCAGAACCCACTAGCCTATGGAAGAACACAATGCTTATTCTGTAGGAAGAAAAATTAGAAAGCAACCAGCCAGCCCAGTTATGTTAACTTTTACCAGTTCACCAGGCAGTCAGGTATGACTTTGGGGTTGCTGACCAGCAGGTACCACCAAAGAGAACCACAGGACAAAAGAATGCATGTACAGAGGGAAGGGACCACATGTCAAGGATTTTGGGGAAATTATGATCGTATGTATGTTTATTCTGGGAAAATTAATATGTATGTATGTAAAATACAGTATATAAAGAGAAAATGTTCTGTACTCAGCACACACAGTATTTGGAGGAGCTACCCCTTTGTGCATCTGGCCAAATAAAGAATTTCTGCTTCTGAATGCTGCATTGGGTCTACATTAATTTTTACTGATTTTTGGTAACAATGCCATTGGATTAGCCTTTAACTCTTTAGCTGCTCCTGAAACCACTTTGCATTATAACTGAAATACCAGAAAAGCCTACAGTTATTTCTATTTGTAAAACTTTTGTCATTGTAAAATAATGCTACAATTCGATTCGTTCTGAACTGTTAGGCTGACTCCATGTGGTTAATACAGAGCCAGAGCAAATATGGTTTGTAAGACAGGAACTAACTTACTCCTTTTACTATTATTATAATTTAAAGCTGCAGTCCCCTGAAAGGTTGTTTCACCACCAAATGGGCCTCCAGAGGATGATAAGAACATGAATCCTGCAGATGCTGCTGTTACTGAGCCATACAACAATCTGTTAGATAACTCAGAAAATTTTGCCGTAAGTGTATATTTACTCCCACTAATTTGCATTTTAGAGAGGCCAACATAAACAAGAATGGGAACATGAAAAACCCAAACCAAACATAAAACAAAAAAACAAATAGTAAACTAATTCAACGTTGTACTAAAAGCTGATGATTTGGTCTGTTAAACTTTATTGCATGTTGCTGTAGTGCATGAAAAGAAATAGTTGAATTCATATATTGAGAAACTAATGCAGACTAATAAAACATTTGCTTTCATGCAGTCAGATCTCATGACTCATATTGATTTCAACATTGCCAGGATTTCACTCTGAAAGGAAAGAACCTCTAATGTCAACACAGCTGAGCATAAAACATAACTCCTTAGACAAACTGTTAATAAGGTGCTATTTTCTTCTCAACATTATATGCAGAATTCTTCTCTTAATAAGGCCTTAAGAAAAGGCAATGAGAACTACCTAGTATAGTTATATCTGTTATATAGTCCACCTCAAAAAGTTTAGCTCCATGTAACTCCAGAAATACTTGTTGGCAAGTACTTGTGTCTTCTTCACTAGACTAAACAAGCTCGGGTCCTCACAGCACATTGGCTGTGGGCCCTTCATGCTTTTCCCAGCAGATTAGGTGACCATGAAATTAGAATAGAATAGAATAGACTAGACTAGACTAGACTAGAATAGAATAGAATGCAAATTATTTCAAAGGGAAATCGAAGCAAACTGTGTTAAGGACAGACAGTAAACTGACATTTTGATGTGTTGTCATTTATATCTGTAGTCTGCAGATGTTTTGTAGGAATTGAAATACGGCCTAGAGATTTTCAAGTAAATTTTATCTGCCCATATAGAGAAATGCAGTTTGCCATAACAGATTAAAATGCAATAATGGTTTCATTAATTTACTGTGATTGACTGATTAAGAAAAAATTTGAAGTGATTGATTTTTGACTTCTCAATCTCTGATTAACGTCCTGCTGTCTTTCATCTCTCTGTTTATCCAATTACTAAGGGCAATTCAACTTCTATGGTTGTCACAGCACATAAAAACAATTTTTATGCCAGACTAAATTCCTCCAATACTGGAGGAATTTATTATCTTCTAAAATTTGTCTTAAACTGGTTTTCTGTTTCTAATGACAGCTCACTCCTTTCAGTGCTTACTCTTTTCCTTTATTGAATATATGTGCCATAATTATTTTTTAGCAGTTTAATTAATCACAAGATCATATGGTTGAACTGGTTTCTGAAAAAACCTTTCTTTAACAGGATGCACTATTGATCTGTAAAAGATAGTTTTATGTTACAGTATTTTCCCTGATAGTAGGGATACGATTACAAGGAGTATGGAAAGAGACTAGCACTGGAGATGTGAACTTCTGTCAGATGCAACATGAAGGAAGCTTTGTCAAACCAAGCATTACAGTATGGCTCTTCAAAACCAAACCACACAAACAAACAAACAAAACTCCTAAAAAAACCAAAACCACAACAAACAAAAACCAAAAACCAGCAACAATGTGGGGCAGGCAATATTTACTAGGTTGTCCAAGTACTTAATCTCCTTTTATGAGCAGCTCTATCTCACCAAATTGTTTCCAGAAAAATCTTATTTCAACTTCAACAAAAAATGCTGCAGATAGAAACTAGAATAAGTAATGTACAGAAATGTGCAGCTGGATGTGGCTCAAGGCTTTTTCAGTAGCTGACAGCCAATGTCTGCAGTGAGGCCAACCTTCAACAGCAACCTCTGTTCAACAGCAGCAACAGCTCATCACGGCCTCTCTGGCTTGGCACATGGAAAATTAGCAGCAGGATTACTGTTTTCACCATCCCTAAAGATCTGCTGGGCTGGGCAACTTCCCCTGATCAGCTTTTGTCTGCTGTCAATCCCAAATTACATAAAAACATATTGATATCACCAGCTGTTCCTCTATTTTTCTTGTAAGGATATACAGATGCCAGTGTAAAATTCTCCATCCTCCATACAACCTGACGAAGTTGTCAGTCCAAGGTAAAAATATCATTATGAAACTGAGTAAGAAATACAGTAGACATACTCCAATAGTGAATTTGTTAACTATAAACAGGTTACATAATCTTGGACAAAGTTATCCTAATATTTAAATAAATATCAAGAAAAAACACTGTACTTACTAATGAGCTACATGACTGTCCAATTTTATGACTAGAAATATGTTTCTATGAAAGAAAAATAAAACGGAATTTCTTTCTGTCATGTACTTCTTATATAAAAGATTTTACACTGGAAAGTTTTTGTACAACCATTAAACATTAATACAAATACAAGCAGAAGTATAAACCATGTTTCCCCACATTTTTATCCAAATGCAAACCTACTCTTCCTTAAATTTTAATGGATTAAAAAGGAGTATACTTAATTCCAATTTTATTTTTATATGTACACTTTCAATTTTCCTATTAAAATGATGGATTTCTTGTTTGGATGTCTCTTTGCTATCTGTTGCTCTGGAAAAATGCAATTACTCCTACAATTAGAGAAATAACAAAATGGAGGCAATTTATAAGCACTCAACTATCAGATCCTGAAGAATACCTGCAAGAGTGCTAAAACAGCATTTAAAAGCTGTATCAGCTAGTACTCAGTGAAGGGAAAGCAGCATTTTCCAGCTAACAAGCAGTGCTTTGACAGAAAACACTTAGTAAAATATTAATCTGAAACAACAGAGAAGCACTAGTGGAGTTTCACCCATTATTGTCTTTATGACTATCTAGAGTGGCATCTAGTGGGCGTACTGTAATTCACACACTGAACGAAAACCGTAGTAATTACTTTTCTCTTTAAAAAATGTTAGCAATTCAAACAGTGTCTATTAGAAAAATTAGGATTTCACATATTCTGAGGAACTACATTTTCTTGGAATGCAGTGAGAGACAAGGTGGCAAGGAGGTAAACGAACAAGCATTTTTCAGTAAACTACTTGTTCTGTGCATGCAACTTCTGTATGCTGGCAAAAATGCTTATATGAATCAGAGGGCATTCAGAGATGATAAAGGTAGAAAACGAGATAATGACACATGAGAGCTTCAGAAAAAGCAGAAGTTAGTGTTTCTGAAGGTTATTGTCACTGTCATGGACTCTATTATTTTGGTTGACAAAAACTTGCATGGTTTTTATGTACAACTCTGTATTAACTTGGAATGTCTCTATTATCCAACTAAGATCCCCAGCAATTATTTTCATAGAAGCAATGTCAAGCTCTACAGAAAGACCTACAGCATATTCCTTGGCTAAATATTTAATGAAGCTGCTTTGCAAAATCTGGTAAATAGTAGAGGAAATGAGGAAGTGCGAGGTAAGTGCAGAGTCCTCCACTGTGTAAAAAAGTAAATACAGTATCAAAATTGGAAGTACTTTGCATTTTTGCCACCAGTATGAAGTATAATCTCATAGCTCTACTGCTGTAACTAATCATCTTAGTAAAAACTGCAACACAAATATTTTGATGAGTAACACAAATGCAGTCATAGGCCATTCCAAACAGAGCTCAGGAATAATTCCTTTATTTTGTTCACTGTCTTCAATATTTCTGTAAAGCAGACTGAAAAAACCAGCTTCTGGTAGAGGACTGGAAAGAAGTCTCTGTAGATAAGAATTGTATTTTTAAATCACCTGGAAGAGGAACTCTCAACTCTCCAAAAAACTGAATTTGCAACACTGCACTTGAAAGTACATGGCAATTTTATGTACCCAGCAGAGACACAGATGAAGCAAGTGACAGTTGAAATCCATTAAATCAACATGTTCGACAACCATCAAAAACCAAACATACTGTCCAAAGCAAAAATGGTCTATAAAGTACTCATAAAACATGCTTCAAGTATTGCTGTCAAGTATTTTTTAAATGCAAAAATGGCTCCTAAATTATTTTTCATCACAAAACACTAATGCCAAAATTGGCTATTTTCATAATACCTACATATATTTGAGAAAAATAAGTAAAAACATTTTAAAATCAAATTGTTCCTGAAAAAAAACCCCAGTCACATCTTTGCCAGTAGCACCATTTACAAGCAATATTTCTGGCAGCCTCTGTATGCCGGTTCATGATCATCCAAGCTCCCAACTTCCATTATGAACCATCCACTTCAACAACAGAGAGGCTCTGACTCTTCCTAATGAAAATCTTTCCCAGCACTGATAGTTTATATTCAAAAGGTTCTTTATCCACAAGCCAAAAATAAATATGCATTTGTGTGGACAGGTATTAAGAGATACAATACATCGAGCAATGGGGTTTGACACAGGTAGTTAATGTGCTATTTTCTCAAGTTTCCAAATAACCAATCAATTCTGGAGATTTGATTTCCCATGGGAAAAAATAAATAAGGTAGTATGAAAACTATTTGAGGATTTTAGTTCTAACTAAAGGAGTTTGTATTATCCCACTGCCACATTTTCAATTGTTCTGGATTGTTGGCTGTTGATGAAAAAACCAGCCAAATGAAGCATTACATTTATTTATGATGTAGAAAGACTGAAGTCCTCTGATCTCAGTATTGTTTTCTTTCAGCCTTCACGCTAAGCCATGTATGACTGACTGAGAATAAGTAACACAGTGCTGGAAGAGAAGTGGAAGCATGCTCAGATGTGAACAGCATGAGAGCTCTGATGAAAAAATGAAATATGTTGTTCAGATAATTGCCTCTTTGAAGAGTAAACATACTCTGAACTGTGCAGTCTCATGCTATTTCTTATTTTTGCACACCTCAGAACAAAGTGTGACTGGAACATGGTAGCAATTTGTCACCTGTTAATGTATTACACAAATTTACGCTACACAAGTTCCATCTAGGCTCATCTGTTTTGCAGATGTACTTTTGTTCGGATTTAAAAGTTAAGCTGTAAGCCCTATGTTTCATGTCAATATTTTAATACAAATTTAATAAATTTTAATAAATTAGATTTTAACTGTGATATTTTTTAACAAACCAAGCAATATTGATCCTTTCTCTGTGGGGCATTTTACAAACAACAAATTTTTCCATCAATCAAAAGAACAGAGCCTTTATTCAGTTACTTGGAGCACAAAAACATTGCAGAAAACCCCTCTACAAAGTTCGTTCCATTTCAATTTGTAGTTGTGGCTGAGATACTGAAGACCTAATTTTCGTAATATCCTGTTCTGCCTTCATCTGATAAAACTGCAAGACAGTTCTTCAGTGTAAATTAAGTATTGTGAAGTTAACTACATTAATGCAGATATCCTCTGTCAAATAAAGTAGGGTTCTTCAGGGGTATTAAAGAAAAACTTATGACATGACTACAAAGATGCTCACCAAGGAAACAAAGAAGAAACTGCTCCTTTCACATGTCATACAAATTTTTTTCTAAAATCAAAGAAGAAATTTCATTGGAGTGGATCTGTACATGGAAGTCATCAGGTACAACTCCTTGCTTCTGCCAGGAAAAAATTTGTCATCGTATAATTTTACTCGTGGCTGTGTTCAGATAAGCTTTGAACATCTCTCTTTAGGATGGAGATCCTACCTCTCTAAACAAACAATTCTGCTTTCAGCCTTCATGATATAGGAACAACAAATCAGAAACAGTTTTACTGACCGCCACTGTATTTACAGACTACTAAATCACTTCAATAATCCCCTGTTGGTAACGTTTTGGACAAAACATTTTTAAGAGAAACCTTCTTCCTTAAGTATTTAGCTCCATGCTGCTTCCACGAAAGACTCAGTCACATGGCTCCTTCATATTCCAGAGATATAGATGTTCTAATTTGTCTGAGACCCCTCTGAACTCCTGAAAGACATCTGCAATGGCTATTGGAAATGTTGCTCAAGCCACCTCCAGACCTACTGGTTCTGTTCACATCTCAAATTACAAAATTATGCCTTCTTACTGCTAATGCCACGTAAACATCTGGTATTGATAAATGAACCTGCTATTCTAGCTTTCAGAAACCTGGAAGACTTGACAGAGGATGCACTTTTTAAGTAACAGCCACTGCTTTGGAAGTCTGTAAGCTCAGGATAAAAAGCTGTAAAACAATGGCATGCTGAAGACAGAATGAGAGAGCATAAAGTTACAGCAGCAGAATTCTCAACCAGTGCAAACAGTAGTCTTCACACACCTGGCTGCTACACCACTGTACATCACACTGCAGCACAACGGAGAAGGTTTAGACAAGTTTCTGAGGAACTCCTTCAGTTCTGAATGAAGATAACTGTACCTCATGCAAAAATCTGTTAGAATATTTCAAAAGGGACTGATCAAGACTGGAACAAAAAAGATTCAATCTGGTTATGATACCAGGTTAGACAATGCAGGTCCTTAAAGTAGACAAACCACATTGTAAGAAAGTGAAAGCCCGTGGACAAAAGATGGAGAAATTATCTTTATGGCATCATTTTTTTTAATGTCCATTGAACAATACAGCATTTGCCAAGCTCTCAGAAGAGACAGATCCTAGAAAACACCTTAAGATGTGTGAAAGGAGAACAGGCAGGAAGTAATGGCAATATTAGACACAGCTTGAAGGCACAGAGTCATAGAATGGTTTTGGTTGGAAAAGACCTCTAGGATAATGTGTCCAGGATTTCTTAAGCTAAAAAATCAATTTTCCTAGAATTTTAAAATCTCAGAATTCTTAAGCCATTCCTGCCTGCTACATACATTACAATCCTTTTCCAAAAGAACTGTAATCTGAGATAAAATCTGTAAATACATGGATTATAATCAAATGGTACTTTTAATAAAACTTCAATGAAAACTGAGTGACAGTTTGATGATAAAAGGGACGGGAAGGTGCTACTGTTTTAAGATAAATTTTAGATGGCATGATATTAAAATTACCAATTTGGTCTTTGGCTAAATCAAATGTAATTTCTTAAGATGCAGTATAAACTTCAAAAAGGGCTTTAAAACAAAAGCTATTTTTTAAAAGGTAGAGTACTCTACTTAACAACAATTTCCTCTTAGCATGGAGATTCACAATTTCTCTCCAATCCTGTAAGAATTTCACATTTTTCAATTTAATCAAAATGTATTATCTCTGATGAGAATAATCTAAACCGGCATTTCCCCCAAATATATTTTGGGCAATGTTCAGAATACTCATAATGACTTACATTAAAAAATCATCTTTTATCAATGCATACTTCATGCTGTCCAATGCCTCTGTTGCTTTGCAACTTCTGAAAATACCTCAGGAAAGACAGCATTTACTTTTTGATAGTTTAGAAAATGTCCAATTTTCACTTAGCCTATTAATGAATTAATTTATCTGAACAGAGGAAATTATATTCTGTCTTTTCTGGTTTTGATCTGAGAACCCTATAAAAATGTACACATAACTACCACAGAGCTATACAAACTATATGAAATCTTATACACCTGAAGACTTTTAATGCACTAATAAATATCTACAAGCTTCAATAAACACTGTTCTCTATTTTGCTGTTTTAAAGTACTTAATTAGATGTGCAAAGATAATGAACTCACTTTTTTATAGAACTTCATTTTACAGATATACTGTTATGTCTCTAGTTCTTCCAGAACTGCAAGTGGTTATGGTTGTCTTACAAAGCTGGAATTCATTTTTCTAATTATTGCACTGAGACACTGAGACTTGACATGTTGAAAGAAGCTATCTCTAACAAATATTCAAACACAGCATATTCTGGAAATCTAAAAAAACCCCCACTTTATTCAAACAAATAAGTTGATTTTAAACATAAGAAAAAGTTCTAAACTGTGCCATTTGATAAAACGGCCAATTTCACCAAATTTGCTGGCATAATTCAGAGCTACAATGTGACCCACAAGACATAATAGATCATAAATCCATTTAACGGAGAGATGATTCCTAATTTTTTATCTCACCATAAATCCCCTTGGAGTTTTCTGAAAAACTGAAAAGGTCAAACATCTAATAATTTAATTTATAACATGCTGTCCTTTGTCACATCACATCAGACTGATAAAATATTTACTTAATTTACAGTACTATTAATGTAATTAGTATATTATGTCCTCTGGTTCATGTTTTGTCTTCATTTTCAGCTATGAGTCTAGACAGACTCTATTTTATTAAGGGCAGATTTTGGAACAGTTAGCTATCTCTCCTTTGTGTGTGTTAGAAATATTTCATGACTGTACATCAACTGAAATTTTTGCAGGATGTGTTAAAATATACCATCCTTACTGACTCTTCCTGTTTTGTATTTCATACCAAAATCAAGTTATCTACAATCTAGAAACACACTTAAAAGAGATGCCATTGGGTCTGAGTATCACCTGTTAGAGACATCATACAAATACAGGTGGACAGCCAGGTGTGCTTGTCTTCAGGACTGAAGCTCACAACTCTTCAGGTATTTGTCAGGGGAGGGCAATTTCACGGGTGTGTCATTTAGAAGTCATCCTGCACCTCTCTGGATAACAGGCACTCTGCACTCTTGTCTTATTTTCTGTGTATGTCCACTTACACAAGAGTTACATTCCTCAGAACTTTTAATTCTAAATTCCAGCAAGGGCATGAAAATAGAAACATTTTCCAGCACTACCTCACATATATCCAGTGAGAGACACTAACAAAGACTCCCAACTAAGTGTAACCTCATCTGATTTATAATCCAAATGTATTTCTCTTGAATAAGATAAACAAGGAAACAAACAGATTTACAACTGACTATCCATCAGGCATTACATTTTCAAATAAAAATCAAGAGCCTTTATTTCCTAATGAGAAAGCTCATATAACCACCAACACCCCCTTCGCCCCCCCAAATAGAAAATAGTCCTTTTAAAATATTTCTATTTACTCATTAAAATTATATTAATGAAAAACTGTATTAACTAAAAAGGATGACATAAATGATTAAACACTACACTTTTCTCTGTAAAAATGTACTACAGGAAATGAGACCTAAGGCAATATGCAATGGACTAATTAGAAAAAGAAAGTAGGCCGCCGTACAAAAATCATAGTTTAATCAGGCCATGAAAGCAATGGAAAGGAAATAGCAGAACACTGTAAATTGTCAAGTCAGATATTTTAATTTCAATATGAGCAACATAGACCAAAGAATTATTAGATTCCATTCTAGTATCGCACTGATGGCATACATATTAAGAAAGTAGAACATTCACACACACTCCCTCCACTTTGGTGCTAAAATTTCAGTACTGCTCCACAATTTAAAGCTAAGCGTGAAAAGTATCTCTTGGCTGGTTACCAAAGTCTTCAAGTTAAACCACTGTCTTCCCTAGTGAGGTTGTCACACCTCAGTGAAGAGCAAAAATAGCTTTGTGGGTTGAATTTCCTAATTCAAGGTGTCAACAAACATTTAAAGCCATATTTCTGCCACACCCACATTCAGATAAACTATGCTTTGCTTTGTGTGGAATAAATAAACTCATTCTTCCATTAATTCTGGGACTGCAATGTTTAGAGATACAGAGGAGAGAGAAAGAAGGGAAGAAGGCAGTGTCCTGGCATACCAAGAAAATCTAGACAGACAGGTGACAAGTTTGCTGAAAGCCACAACTTGAGCTGCCCAGATTGGTGCTCAGCTCTAAGACTGTCTAGATCCTTTCCAGAGTTAGAGTAACACAGGCCCAAGTGTGCTGGAAAGCCTACTAGGCTATGTATGTGTAACTTGAAAACAAAAACTGATTTGAATTCAAGACATGAATATATTTTAAACTACAAGTCAAAAAGGTTCAGAAGTTTTCCTCTGTTGTTAAAAACATCAATAGTTCAGTAGTGAGGTGTAAAAACCACCTGCAAGAAAGTTTTGATTTCCATGAAGCTTATTTTGGATAGTTAGAATGGTGTTTGAAAAGTATCATAACTAATTTTACATTATGCAATTTCCAATAAATTCTGCTTTCCTTTGTATAATTAAAATGCTTAGTATTGGTGTGTTGACTTTGTGGCTACAAAAGAATAATGCAAACAGAAAAAGACAGAACCAGACACTTCCAGTTTAACTTGAAACATACCAAGTCTGACAGTTTTCTCTTTTTTAACTACATGTGTCTAGCTTGTATTTCCTATAAATCATAGGAGATGAAGGTGGTGCAGACTACATGATAATTTCTGGAAATTCAGCCTTGAATGACACAGGTAATTATACACTTAATGTAAAACAGGGTTTTTTTTATGAAAACACTGCAAATGTAAAAATTTCCAGAGCTCCAAGGCCTAAAAAAAAAAAATCCTAAAGAAAGCTCAATATACAAAATGTGATTGTCCAGGGACACCTGTTTTACTTTATGTCAACAACCGTTTTAAACAGTGAAAGTTGTATCCAGCCATGAAGAAGATATTGTCTGATGTTCTCCTTTTTTCATCTAACTTTTTAAAGTATGTGCTGAAAGATTTTCACAGAACAGTGCTAATTACTAAAATTTGTAAAAGTTCATTAAGTAACTTTAAAAAGCCCTCAGGATAGAAAAATACCTTCAACATAAAAAATCATCCTTACTTTTCATTCAAGACTGTATTCAAAATAACGGATAGTGTGCTTTGAACCGTCAGCACACCCATTTGCTTACTTCTCTTGGTTTTTTGAAACAAAAATACAATATACACCTTGGGTTTTAAGTCAAAGGAATGGAGTTTGCTACCCTGGGGCTGTTCCTTAGGAATTGATAAATTTTGTCTTCATTTACGCCACCTATTATTGTGCCTCTGCTCATAACAGTAACTGAACAAACATTTCTCTGTGGTCAACCGTATTCCTCTTCAACACAAAATAGAGACTTCTTTGAATCCTTCATGGAGCAGATCCACTCAGCCATACTAAGATCCACTCAGCCATACTTGAAGATTGAACCCTTCCTCCCCTTTGATCCCTGAAGTGCTTCTCCTCTGGGTGCCTTTTGTGTATGATTGCTTGTAGATGCATTTAGAAAACACCTGGGACTGGACTAGTAAAACTATTTTTTTTTGAACTCATGGGTTTTGCTGACAGTTGCTTACCTCATTATCTGACTCCACAAGCACTTGATCATATTCACTAAGGGCTACTAGGAACATGATAGATGTGACATTTTCAAAGCAATGTATCCATTTTCTTCTTTCTGATCGTTGGCCTCCTACATCCACCATTCTGCAAAATTAACAACCACATCAAATCCATGAACACTTTAACAGACAAAGACCCAACTACAAACACAGCAAAATACAAGAATTTAGTTTAAAACACAGTTTGGCTAGGTTTTCTTAATGGCTTTTTTCCCACTGATATTTAATAGAATCTGTTATAAGCATGTTAATCATACTTGCTGATGGGTTTTCTGTATTTGAACTACTGTGAACCCCAAACCCCTCAGAATTATGAGATATAAAGGTCTCATGAGCAAAGATTTGGCAATGCATGCCCCATGTATTCAGCAACAAACACAAAACAGATGGTGGACCACCATTCTCTCCTCCCCATAACAGAATCAAAATCCATAACTTGTCAAAGCTACCCCATTTTAAGCAGACAAATAGAAAACCATACTTATCTAATAAAGGCTTTGACAGCCAAAATCAAAACTCATGTTTGCTTGCAGTGTATTTCCATTTCATCCCATGTCTCAGTGTAAACAGAGGTGTCTAACTCATTATTACAATTCCTTGGTTATTTTTAAACAATTGTACTTGCACTAAATTAGGGTGGTATCTCTCTAAAAATCAACTAACAAATGGTGACCTTTTATTCCATGATTTACATGAATGACAAGGGCACATAGTTGGACTTTCAGATTATCATGCATAGTGAAACTTCAATATATATTACTGAAAAGATTAATTACAGATTTTTTATCAGTAAAAACTACTCTCAAAAATAACAAACCTAATTGGCTTTGATCCCTTTGACATTTTTAACATGAGCTACTGAATACATATGGACAATTATATAAGAATAAACTCACCAAGCTCAAATGTTAATACCATAATAATTGCTTTCTATGTAGTTTAAATGAATATCCTTACTTGACACTGCTAATGTAAAAGGAAACAAAAGAAGCAAAGCAAGTGGGTGCCAAAACTTTTTTCCTACCTGAAAATGACGCTTTGTAAGTCGAATGGATATTCAATGATCCCTGTTGTTGGGACTCTAACTCTGAGCACATCCTGCTGGGTTGGCAGATAGGTGGAATCTGCTATGCGGTCCAAGTCATTAAGATAGCTATAAACAGGGAGAAACAACAGGAATGCTAGACAGTGACACCATCATCCCACTGAAGAAAAGAGAAAGGAAAGCTTGGGAAGGAAGTGGGGTGTGGGGTAGGGAGAAGTACAACAGGAAAAAAAAAAAGCATTATCGGCAGAAAAGAGGGGATAAAACATAAAAAGGTACTCCATCACCACTTGCAAGCTAATTCTACAAGAAAGTTAGCAAAATTATTATGTTTTTTTCTTAATCTCATATAACTTTTCTTGGCTTTCACATGTAAATTCACCAAAGTTGTCAATTACATCATTCTAGGAAATTCAGAGGCATAGTATTGTACAAAGTGTGAAAAACATAAAATTGCTTTGAATCTGTAACATATTTCTTGATATTCAGTCTGTATGAATATCAACTCCATAAGACTGAATGAACCTTCCAAAAAACAACGGACTGCTATAGAATAGATAGTGGTCTACAGGAGTCTGGTGTGACTGACTGGTAATAGAGCATTACCAGTTATAAAATGACAGGAAGATAAAGAGCACTGTTTTGAGACTAAATTAAAAATTGAAAAGACCAACCACTGACAATCAAAACACTCTCCAGATCTTGTTACCAGAAGGCAGCACAAACTAATTAGTGGCATCTTTGCCACCTGAACTCCTACATTCACACTGAAACTTCTGATTAGGTTGGTAAGTCTGCAGTACTTGAAACACACTCCAGCTGGCTAACAAATAACCCAAAATTGTATAAAATTGCTTGTAAATGTTCAGTAACTATAACATAGACCTATTCTGCTTATTGGTTAATGATGAGTTTCAACCATAAAGCACTAGTTTACAGAAGGTTTTAATTAGCTGTCATGAAAAACATCCTCCAAAAAAAGGAAGGTACCCATGTGTGTGTCCAGGAGCTAGACATCGAATGAAGTCAGTACACCATGAAGCTTATGCCCTCCCCAGGGTGGACATGTGGCAGAAGGACTGCTGCAGGAAACCAAGCTCTTTGACATTTGGCTAGTTCACAGCAGAACAGTAACCCTACAGTTAGTCACTAAGAAGATAAACTAATGTAGGGATCCCCTCATTCATTATAGGGGATGAGAGCAATGGTTTTGTAATTTATTAAATGATGATGAAGTGTCACCAACTTCTGAACATGTTCTTTTCCTTGTAGTAACTAGTGAAGACACTCTTTTTAAATAAACCCACACAAGAAATAATCCGACTTCTTCTAGAGGTTCTGGATTACTTTTTAATAAAATAATGAGAAGTTATCTGGAACAATGACAGAAACAAACAAGTTTAATTCCTACCTTACAGTAAAAATACAGAAGAATTTGTTAGCTTTGGGAAGAGCCAAATTATTATTGGCTTAATTATAAAATTATCAGATTTCCTTCACTATGTTTTATTAATGGAGTATCAATTCAATAGTAAATACCAATGTGAGAAAGATAAATTGAACACTATCTCAGTTAATCCAGAAGGTACTAGTCTGAAAATATTTTCTGAGAATGCTAATTGGCTTCTGGCAGAGAGAAAAGGGCTTGAGAGTCTGAGCACTGGATCTGCCATCAGGGTTTTTTTACACAAAAAGCAGCAGGAACAAGCTCACCACCAATTTGTTGGAAGAAAAGGAAAAAAAAAAGTGAATGAAATCCGTAACTATTACCATAAGAAAGTGACAGACTCAATTAGATTCTTATTCCCTCCCACCCACAGAATAATTAGCTTCATTTTGTGATGAAATTTTGGAGGGACATAAAGAAGCATTGCCAGTCATTACATGCTACAGTGGTATTCATAAGGGCAAGAGAATTTTAACTGAATAAATTGGCAGGTGGCCCATTGTGCCCATTTACACAACTGTCTTGTTGCTTTCCTTTGGCAAGCGGTCTCCAAGATGAGCCTGGTTACTGCATCTTTGCACAGTGGACATGTTACTATCTGGTAATGCACATCTGGCTCATTTTAGAAAGGTAATAAATCAAAGGGATAGATACTATTAAATTGTAACATCTCATTCATGTTTCTAGAAATCAATAAACAAGCAGATGAGGTTTTTTGGGGATTTTTTGTCCAAAGTTTTAGAAACACTAACTTATCCTTAAAAAACCTTTTCCTTGTCCTCATCTTTTATGCTCAAGTTCTGCTCACTCAGTAACCAAAACCAGGTCATTTCCTCTTTCACCTGTAGCCCCCTACAGAGTCTACACAGTCCACAGAAGAGTCCTTATGCATACTTACAGAGTCTTACTTAATATCTAGAGTCTTACTTAATATCCTGGATTGCTTCACTTAACAGAATAAAGAGTGTTGGACTCTCTAAGAACTGTCCTGAATTATACATTCAAAGCCAGAATCAAGGAATTAGTGTCAAAACCAGTAGGAGTATCTCACAGGAAAAAAAAAAATCAAAACAGAAGGGTGCACCAAAACTCTAAAAGAAGAAAATCTTTTTTACAATCATAAATAGAATATACAGGCTAACAAAAGCCATTTAGAAAACACCCTACTTTTGTTGTTGTTGTTGTTGTTTTCCAGTAATATTTAGACCTTATCCCCTTTTCTTCGAACTTAAAACTTAATAAATTAATGTATTATTGTATCAATTTATTTAAATAAAAATATCACAGGTTTTAGTTTTACAAATTGAAGTCTTTTATCATTGCTATTTTAATGCTGTGACCATACTGCAAATTGTCAATTAAATTCTTCCTGGAGAGAAAAAAAATTGATTTAGTTTTGATTTGTGGTTTTTCTGTTTGGTTTTTTGGTGGTTGTTTTGTTTGTTTGTTCTGGTTTTGGTTTTGTTTGAGTTTTTTCTGAGTTTTTTGGAGTTTCTTTACATTTTATTTTAACAGACTCTTTTAACTTATGCTGAAAAATTACTTGTACTGAAATTCAGATTTAAATTAAGTTTTGCACTGTTGCTCTGAAGCAAAGGAACCGGTATTTTCTGTTACTGATAGTTCTGCAGACAATTACACTTCCTGTTACCCCATGAAGATATGTAACTTGGTGTCCTGCTATCAACTCCAGGGGGATTAAACATGAAAATCTGAAAATCAAACTGAAAGCTCTGCCAGCAGCAACAACACAAAGTTGTCTTCAAGATCTTCTAAATTCACTAAAAATGCGGCATGTCTCTTTTAAAATTTACATAACCTCTAAAATAAAGAAGGAATTTTTAAAAAACACCTATTTTCTTTAAGCAAGAACATCTATCATTGGGATTGACATCAGGGTCTTTCTGTTCCCTTTTTTTCACTGTTTTATAACATTGTCTGAAGATTTTTGATATGACAGAAATAAAATGTCTCTTTTCAGTCAGGTGCAATCTTCCTACAATACCAATGAGAGCATATCAACACACATAACTTCACTACATTATCATAACTTGTGCATTAATTGCAAAACACTACATCTCTACATCCACAGTACTACACAGAGAAAACCCAAGGCACTTTCTCATTATGAAGCACAAAAATGGATTTTTGCATTTCATTAGAAGGGCTGGGGTGACAGTCTGATTATTCTGAACAACTGATTGTTGAGCTGAGTCACTATTTCAAAATGCTGAGAGGAAATATGTAAGTGAATGCAGCTGACTACATAAAAAGAGAAGACAATTAATATTTAAAGACATACCAGCAGCACACACATTTTCCACTTGCTACTATTCTAACTGTTCCTGTAGCATTGAGATTTTATTATTTGGCTTATCATGGTTTATTTACTGTCACAATAAAGACTTTTACTTTTAAATCTTCTCTGTACCAAAAGAATTGGATATTTGCCATGTTTTTACCCTCATGAAAGCTGGGGCTTAAAGAAATTCCCTGATCACCAGGGAAGTGCAGCATTGCACACATGAGCTTTAAACATTCTACAGCTTATCAAACGAATGATTTATTTGTTTTTTAATTACTTTATGAGGCAGCAACTTTAAATTAAAACATCAAAAGTGCTAGCTAATGCCAATTGTCTTCTGCTTTCAACTCTGTTGGCTCCAGACCATTCTAGCTGCTCCTCTGCCCATCCCCAGCTGCCAGTTCTTTAACTTGTGCAATAGCTTGATAACACATCTCTGTCAATATTATTTGGAACAGTGAAGAAACACTACTGAAATTGTTCTGATTATGGTTTATTTGATGGATATGTCCTAGGATGTGGCACGTCCATAAACTCCAGCAAGAAAGCAGGGTGGATTTATTTTCTTCACTGGTTTATCTGCAACCAGAAGAAAACTTGTGAAGCCACAGCCATGTGAACTGTGTTGAGTTTTTTAATGCAGATGGATGAGGAGTAAATGAAAATTTGATGGGCTTTTGTATGTATCTGCTTACTACTAAACTGATTCACTGTGGTTCTAAAGCACTTAGCTAATGCAGCCCTAAAGTACTGACAACTATATTGCCCTCCTGAGGAAACAAATCCTACATACGAACAAGAAATTTAAACAAATAAGAGAAATGCACAGTGTGTTTTAGGGTAGATGCTCAATTCAAAATGGAATAACACATACTGCAAATCAGTCTTACCAATGCACTTAACTCTCCAATGTATACTTCAACTGACTTTACACGCACTCTAGCAAACAAACCAGAAGACTTGACATAGATACAATCCTACAAAAAAGGACAGTAGCCAGTAATTGCACAGACCAAGTATTTTTTCAGTTTATTGGCTTCAAACTTTGAAGTCATAATAACAATATGGTTATTGGAAACACTCTGGAAGCCATCCTGAGGTCTAGTTCAACACTGAGTAACCACCAGCATTACCACAGAAAAATCAGTTGTACAGGTAGTGGCAACTGTGCAAGACATTTAGGTCTCAGCTACATGGTACTCAGAGTTCATTTTCACGATCTACTGAGAAATCTTGTTTTGATGAGTCACACTGTAGCTATATGGTCCCTCACCCAAACAGCACCTACTCAGCTAGGCATTATAGAAAGGAGATAAAATGAGAAAATACATGGTTCTGAGTAAATTTACGATACAGACCAAGTTTCTAAAGTTAATTATATCCGTAATTCGTTTTAATAAACATGAATTTTAGTGGTGCTGAGGTAATTTTCCAGGGGTTGCTATAGTGACAGGCAGAAGGTGCATTATCGAGGCAACAAGTATGTAATGAGCTGCTGGCAGTGGACCTCCCTTGACGTCAGGACAAGCTGCCAGCATCTAGCAACACACCCGTGATCTGCACGCTGACTAGAAGCAGAGGAAGACTTTTGTTTCCCAGTCAGCACCAAGAGCTAAGTAATTATTTTTAATGCACTTTACATCACCTATGACAAGGTCTAAGCCTGCAGCCAGCTTCAGCGAAGCTACCAAGCTATGGACGTGCTAACAACGCTGTTGAAAGAAAGCACATATCAAAGGTACTGTGGGTCTACATTTCCAGGTAAACAGCAGGAATAGGATTATGGGAATAGACTGACTCTGTACTTTCCTACATGTATTTCCCATATGGAAACTGAGCAAGGAAGTGAGACTCTTAAGCTTAATAAGCAGACCACAGTTGTTTTAACCAGTAAAGTTCTTTAATAAACTGAGTATAACTCCAGTCACCATGAACAGGCAGCTCAATACTGAGCCTTACTTTTCTAGGGCTACACCACCTAATGAAGACAGACTATCAAAACTTACTTGAATTTACTTTCAGAAATCAAGATCTTGGAGCACCTTCAACTTGGGGCAGACACTTCAAATAAACACCCTCCTCTAGCTATGAGCTACTACTTACCACCATCTTTGAGGTCAGATTTTTCCAAGTAATTCCAAAGGTGATAAAGAAGCATTTTCTAAGGAATTCATAGGACGAATTTCTGTAACATTAAACTTTGTTCTAGTTCTATACTAGTGTATAGCCTACTTGATCACATGCAGGCAGTAAGGCATGGACAGACAAAGGTAGAAAGGATACAGCCTTCAATCCATCTCTAACATAATTTCCCTATCTGAGGTTAAAAATGAGACTAGTCTGCTCATCAGTACTGTCTAATAACTTTTCCTAAACTCAACAGGCAAAACTATTGTAGCAAGGTGCTGAATTAACACTCACAGGCACACTATCAAACCCTGGGCTTAGAAGTCTGAGAGACACTTTGAGCACAGAAGTCTCTGGAGAGCAGAATGCATCTGTAACACACTGCTGAGGAGAAAGGATCTGACTGGCACCATACCGGAAACGTTATGTTATAAACCTCTAAGTAAAACCAAACATTGAGATAGAAGTAATTACTGACACTGATAGAAAGGTCAGTATAAAACCAGTAAAGATGATTTGTTATCACCCATCCAGCCAACACATGTTTATGGTGAGAATGAGAGTACAGGGAAGAGTTTGTTGATGATTTCAGTATAATCACAGCTATAAAAACAAGCCTTACCAGAAATATTTCACATACAAATGTTTTTTCATTGCATTCAATGACAAGAGAGATTTTGGTATGATAGTAACAATAAACATTTACATCTTTTCAACCCCAAAGTTCAGAGGTTTAATGCAAAAAACCATTTTGTCCTTAATATTAAGATAGTTCATGGGTATGACCCTCTTGAAACGCTCTATTTCATACACAGATAGCAGTGCAAGAGAAAACAGAAACCTAACTGAAGTCTATGACAATGGATAATTTGGCAAGATATTAAACAAGATTTGATATATCTCTGTCCTTTGGAGCCTGCCTGTTTTGGAGTGGAGTGGAGCTATACTACATACTATTACTGGAGTTTGGTGTAGTTTTGGGGTGGGGTTGGATTTTTTTTAGTTTGTGCTGCAAAACTTTGAGCCAGTTGATGAGGCCACTCTCCTAAAACCCCTAGCACTAATTTGGACCATGTGCTGAAAAACAATAGCCTTTTTTTTTTGCTTCTTAGAGAAAACATACAACTGGCTTGACTTTCAACAGCAGATATGCAAAATGCTAAAGCTGCTGTAGCAGGATTTTTCCTGCATCACCGAGCTGCCAGAATAATTGACACAAGTGTTCTCTATACTGAGAGGCAGCAGTCCAGTAAATAGAATTGATTTTCAGCGTACAAAACTAAATGTAAACAAGTACTGGCTGTGTTCTCAGAACGTCTGTAGAGGTTTGTGTTTCTAAGACTCTACACCATTGATGAAAAGTTGAAGTAAATTGCCAGTTTCCAGAACTATCTTATCCTAATCTACAGTTTGAAGTGAGGTAGGAAGACATTGGCACAGCAGTTTTTTAATCCATATTCCACCTAAGCCCTACCTAGTTGTCTTCCTCAATTTCCTAACTCACTAAAAGCCAACCTTAACAAAGGCTAAAAAGATTAGTCACAAAGGAAACAAATACTCATGCAAATTTTTCTTTTTATGAACTGTGGTGTAAAAATTATACAGTCATTAAGAACATGTTTGGTGCTGCATCAAAAAAAATATCCTGAAATAAACACATACTGTATACTGCTTTACATGGTCCCCCTTTCCTTTTTGAATTTCCCAAGTTGTGTTGTATAACCTGCAGTTTTTGTATGGGAAGCAGTACTTTGGTATGCACCTCCCATCTTTCCTCAGACATTGCTTTTATTTTTGGGACTATATCTAAAGCATAAGATAGGATTATATCATAGTTCTGCTGCTAGTACTTGATCTTTGAATTCAAGACTTTCATTTTTATTTGCTGTTTCTACTTTACTCTAAACCGTACGTAAGGCTGTGTGAACTCTGAATACACAAAAGCAGAATCTACAATTCTACAACACAAATTGCCCTCAAGTACAGGTTTAGGACCTTCAGGTATATTTTTACAAATGAAAGTAAGCAAGTACTAATAAGCAGTTTATTAAATAATAATGTACTTATGCATCTTTTAAATTATCACTATATGACTATATTTGTCACTACAATCTAATGACTGCCACACAAATATCCCAGACAGTTGTTCAGAACTTGCTATCAGTTCAACTTCATAGTAGGTCCCAATTTCAGACATTATTACTAGTTCTGAGAGACCCATCATGCTCTAAGAGTGCCCTACGCCTTTATGAAATTAAAAAATTATTGCTAAAGGCAATGCCAAGAAATGGAATAAACTGCATTAGTAAAAACTTAATATTCATGGGCTGCTCTTGCCCCCCCGTGTACCCCAAAGCACGTTGTATTTAATGGGGGCTAGTTCCACTGAAATTTACCTGTTTCAGAAAAGTAACACAGAAGGAAGACGATACTTTTAGATGACAGATATAAATGAATTTTTTACCCAAAGTTTTGAAAATACTTCAAACCTAAATGGAGTAGTGTCATAGAAAAATTTCTAGATGACCAAAGCCTTACACCTCCTGCAACAAGTTTTACAAAAGGTGTACTTTACTGAGCAGACATCACTAGGTTTCATATCTTTCTTTCCAGTTAAAAATCAGTGATATGTGGTAAATGACCTCATATTCACACACTTGAGCTATTACACAGTAAAGTATGGGAATCTGCATTTCTATACTAACTGTCCAGAAAAAAAAGCCTGAAAGACTATACATGCATGAGAATGCAATGGCATGCATGACTAAAGAAGCAGTAGATTATATAATAACAAAATCTGCTATAGATATCCACTGGCATAGCTAACACACTAATGGGAAAATTATACTTAATTCTCTGAAGTGTTAGAAAACATAGCCACGGAAGGGAAACTAAACAGACATTCTCAGTGCTTGTAGCAATTAGGAAGTCCTTAGCTGGAGGTACACAGCAGCCAAACACTTCAATTTCATGTGGCTAGAAAAAGATGAAATTAAAAATCTGAGCCAAACAAGGCTCTGGGACACTTTCTAGGTCTTGATACTTCCTACATTTTGTTAATGAATGGTAAATCCTTAGTGTCATACTGGAGAAAAATGGTGAAAAATTTTCAAAAATTCCAATTGCAACTCAAATTCTCTAACACAGAAGACTATTTGCTCTCCTTTCCTTAGGCTTTGAAAAAGTATGATACAATCAAACTGTTTAATGGTAACCTTTTTACATTTGGATTAAGGTCTAGGCAGCTGGTACAGCATATTCTGAATTCTCTCATCTTATCTCACATAGCTACTACTAAAAGCAATTCTCCATGTTAGTTTACATCTGTCTCACAATGTGAGGCAGCATCTTAAAGGGAACTAATTTGATGGTAATTAAGTGGCTAAGTCACCAGGTAATGCACATGGAAAGCAAATAACCTCTACATACCTCAGGTGCTCTTGACTTTACTACAGAGAAGTCTAAAAGTTGATTTTAAAACAACACAAACATCCAAGCTTTGGAGCATTCAATGGTCAGGAAAGAGAATAGAATTAATTTGTTAAGCCTCCAAGAAGTTCAAATCGACTCCCATAATGCAGAAAATTTTCTTTCTTAGACACTACCCCCACCTCTTCTAGTAAACATACATTGAATGTATTCTTCTAGAGTACATCAAAAATGAAGCTAACAATGACAAGGAATGACAAAACGGGTCAAAAGATGGCAGAAAGTGAAAGTAGTATGATATACAGGATATAATAGAAACCTGAAACGTAATTTAGAAACAGTAAAATAACAGGAAAAAGACTATGTGTAGTAAGAGAATAATTTAGATTGCAAAAGACCTCAAACATCATTAAGTCCAACACTTATCTATCACCACCTCATCACTTAGACTATAGCACTAAGTACAACATCCAATTACTTCTTGAACAACTCTAGGATGGTGACTCCACCACTTCCTGAACAGTCTGTTTCAATACTTAACAATTCTTTCCAAGACCAAATTATTCTTAATGCTCAGAAAAATGAACCTCAGCTGGTGCAACTTGAGGCCTATCTCTTGTTACCTGGAAAAGTGTCTGACCCCAGATGGTTACCTCCTCCTTTCAAGGCAGTTGTAGAGGGTGGTAAGTTTACACCTGAGCCCCCTTTACTCCAGGCTAAAGACCCCCAGCTCCTTCAGCTGCTCCTCACAGGACTTGTGCTCCAGACCCTTCACCAGGTCTGTGCCCCTTCTCTGGACATGCTCCAGTCCCTCAGCGTCTGTCCTGCAGTAAGGGGGCCAGAACTGGGCACAAGATTTGAGGTGTGGCCTCAGCAGTGCTGACTGCAGGGGGACAAACCCTTCCACAGTCCTTCTGATACAAGAAATAAGATGTGGTCCTGATGACCACACGATTTATGATTCAAGCCAGGATGCCATTGGCATTGTCAGCCAGAAGATGGCTCATGTTCATCTGCTGTCAAGCAGCACCCAGAGATCATCTTCTGCTGGGCAGCTTTCCAGCTACTCTGGCCCTGCCTGTATCACTGCCTTGGCCTTCTGTGACCCAAGGGCAGCACTCAGCACTCAACCTTGTTGAAGACTGATGGCAGAAAAGAGCAATATAGGCACCAGACTGAAAATACTATTACTACTACTACTGCTACTACTACTACAAAAACAGTGGAAAACTACTGAGAAGATGAGAGACTTGTGCAAGGGATGAATGAAGAACACATCTGACATTGACACATACATTTACCAGATACTGGCACATATATGCTAACATGAGAGCTGGTGAACAACAAACTATTCTGGTTTATACATCAAGTTAGAAGACAATGAGCATCAACTGCTTTTGTCTGTCTTACTGCCTTGTGAATCCCAGTAGTAGCTTTAAACCAATTTGTTTCCTTGCTTTGTGACATTTGTAGTGTTAATGAATTTGTTTGGGTGTTTTAATGCTAAACACACATACTGTATTTTTGAAACAACATTTCTTTTGTGTCTGCTGATTTTTTATAGTGGACCTCCACACCCAGAAAAAATTCTACTTGCAAGCATAAGTATACATAGAGGCTTTTCTAAATACTCATATACAGTGATTAACAAGTCTAATTTAAAAGATTTTGCTGAAATCCATAGTATGAACTACAATAAAGTCACCAAATCTGCACAAACTCATGGTAGACTGCTAAACATGCTGAGCTTAAGAAATAACCAATCAACTCGTACATGTACCTTTCGCAAGACAATGTACTAGAAGATTTTTTTAATAGCTACTTAATGATTATTCCCTATTATTTTTAATAGTACCCAAAAGAGCCACTACAGTGCCAATTTATTAAACGTAGATCGAAACTATGGTATTCAGCACAATCTGATCTGAAGTAGCATCAGATCATTGTTTCCTACTTAGGAGAGTAATCCTGATTTTAGCCTCTAAGGTAGAGCACACAAAATACATACAGTTACTTCAACTTTAAAACCAGTATCTCATCTGTTGTGGAAACAAGGTTAGGACCTACAAACACAAGAAATTCAAAATATGAAATGCTTCACCTTCTAGTTAACCCTGCCACTCATTTCAGTACAGAAACAACCTGAAAATATGTTGTTAGTAACGTGTCTCTAAAATATTCTTATCACTGTTTATGCATCCTGAAATTTTTCTCTTTATGCAATATTATATTTGTTTCCTTACCACCTAAAACCAAAACACAGTATGGTATGTTTGGGGACAGTGAGAATCTGAACAATACAAGAGAGATGCCATTGCACTTTGCACCACTCTACACAAAAATGTATGTGCAAAAATGATGGGTTGGGAAGGTAACCAGGACAGAGAACTGCACAGGACAACAGAAGCCCTACGCTCAGGGCAAAGGGAAGTCATGGTGTGGTGATAACATTGCAATGGATCTGAGGAGACTTATGTCATGCATCCATAGTCTTCAGCTGCCTAAATTCTATCAGCAAGATCCTAGTAAGTTCGTCTTGACTAATTCCCTTATAAAGTGCGGTACTAGATAGGGATGCTTAGACTACTATGCAGATAAACGTCATTCCACACCTGTCACGTCTAATGTCCTGCTACAATGAGCTTAATGGAAGTTTCATTGGGCTTTCCTAAGTGAGAGGCTTCCATTCACATACACATGACAAATGGAGACTGGAATTATGTCACTGGAATAATTTTTTTTCATAGCTAATACAGAAATCAAGGTAGAACCTGTGGAGGTTTTTGCCACGGCTTTAACAACAAACCAAGCTGTGTTCCGTAGCACAGGTCAACATCAAAAGGCCATCATCTGTTTCTTTGACAGCAAATGAGAAATTTCACCTGAGCTGTATGCCACATCACTAAAAAATAACTAAGATTCATGGAGTAAACCTTCTGGCAGACATCAGATTCCAATGACAAATTTCACATGTTTTTCTAATCAGATCCTAGTCCCAAGAAAAGGGTAACATTTCAGATATTTTTTAGTCACATACGCATTTTTATTTATTGTTGCTCTAGAACAAACAATTTAACTTGAAGTGCTTTCCTGATTTCTTCCTGGCAGCCATTTTAAAGTTTAGAATTTGTTTCCATAATAGAAAGACAGTTCTAAAAGACAGTATAAAACAAATCTCTTTGTTTAGTACTGTTTACCTCACCACTAAGACTGCAAATGCCAGAGAGGAAAACCAGAAAATCTGGAAAATAGAAGTTATTGGATATTTCAATTTTTAGAAATTGTATGGAGGTCTACTTTGGCTGCACTTCCCAGTATTCACTACTGTCACACTACATTAAATTATTTTTGCATATCTTGCATTTGTGATTATATGTTGGAAGAGAGTAAGTTGACTAGGTTTAACAAAAATTTCCCCCCAAATTAATCATCCCTAGTTTGAATGTTAATTTAAGACTTTGTATGATCACAGACTATCATTCTGTAAAATAAGCACAGATATAATCCTAAAATAGATATATACCACTCCTTAATTCAATTTATATTCAACTATGCTTGTGCTGCATATACATACAAACATGCACACAGACATATAATGCAACAAGCTAAAAAGTAAAAATTACTTTGTTAGAAACAGAAAATTATATATAGATGTTCATAGCTACCATGTACTTACTATTTAGTTGAATCTGATAATTGATATTCCCGTCGTCTATCGTAACACTCCTGAATTCCAGGGTCATTCCACAAGCTTCTTATTGCATCTACATATGGGTTCTCAAAACTTGACACCTTCTCTACATCAACTTCTCGAACTAATAGTGCATGAACCTAATTCAAAGCAAACAAAACAGTAAAAATGTACCTCATTTTCTATGTTTGCAGTCAGCTCATATACAATGAACAAGATTTATAATTCTTCACATTGGTTATATCACCAACACGAATTTAAATTTGAAAAATCAAATATCATGAAGATGATTGTGAAGATGCAAAAAGGAGGTAACTTTTAAGCTAACGTCACAGGGAGTGAAGTTGCTCTCGGGAAAATTGCATCTTCTTAGACTTCTTTCTTTTGGGACACCAGCAATTGTTACCACAACATTAAAACAAAGAAAAAATAAAAATAACGGACAAAACAGAAGGATTCTGTAAGTACCACCAAATTCAAACTGGTCATTAAGATCTGGCTACTCATAGTTCAACTCAGTTGTTTCACCAACATCTAGATGGTGTAGATGGCTGTTCAGTTCACTACACTTTTGACAACAGCAGACAACATTTTCCATGGCCTTCTGGGAATATAAGAATTTCTCCTTTTATTTACCAGAAATCTTGTAAACACTTAATCAATTATTTTTGGAAAACCATGTCTCATACATTTAGGATCTTATTCATGGGTTTCTACAAGTATTTAAAGCAAGATTTCAGAATATGGAAACTGGAATTTTGTAATCATGATATCACCACTTGAGAAGATACTGAAATAGGAACCATGTTTTCTCGCTCTTTATTCCCCTCAGAAAACTATGAGCAGGGTTAAAAACTGATTCTGAGCTTCAATTGTATTACAGCTTTATGCTGGTTTTCCTGGCAATACTCTTTTTGCCACAATCCGTTATATACTTACAAAAGTGTGGGGTTTTTTGTTTTTAGGCTTCATCACCTCAGTCTTCTACTTATTATCTTTATTATCATCTCTTATTTTTACAGTAATGGGAAAGTAATGGAAAATAATTTCCATTTTCCCAATGCAAAATAATTTCCAAGCCACTAGGAGACACTTGGTCCTACAGAATCTACTTCAAAAGAGCTGAGAAAGTTCTAGTAACTCAGCACTATTACTAAGAAAAACGTTCATATTTTCTCTGTTCTTTGGTTTGTAGGACTATGTTAATGGTGGTTAGATTTGCATAAGACCAGTGAGTTGGCATTTCACTACTGTGAAGCACTTTTTTCCTTTGGCTACTTGTGTGCATTTAAATTAAACTAGATTTTACCAAAATGCTGTATATATTTTCCTGAACTACTACAGTGATTATGACAACAATAACAGTTAGCTAAATAAACTGAGTAAATAAAAATATTTAATGCCAAAAATGTATTTCACTTTTCCAGCTATAGGAGGAACTAAATCAGTCATCTTTCTTTGGTTTGCCTTTTTTTTATTAAATCAGTGTAATCTTCAGAATATCCAGTGTAAAACTCCCGGGTTGCAGTTTCATGCCATTCCCTCAGGTGCTGTCACTGTCACCACAGAGAAGAGTTCAGTGCCTGCCCCTCCTCTTCCTCTCACTAGGAAGTTGTAACTGCAATGAGGTCTCCCCTTAGTCTCTTGTTCTCCAGGCTGAACAGACCAAGCAACTACAGGCACTCCTCACACAGCTTCCCCTCAAGGCCCTTCACCATCCTCATGGCCCTCCTTTGGACACTCCCTAATAGTTTAATATTTGTGTATTCCGGCACTCAAAACCACACATTAGACTCAAAAGAAGGCCATTCAAAGGATAGTGCAGAGCAGAGCAGGATAATCACCACATTCTAAAACCCCAGCTAGAGAATAAAAATGGCACAGCAACTTTGGATGATCCCAACACTTTCTGGTAAATTGAACAATCGATGTCTACTGTAACACTTAAAGACTGAGAATGCTGCAGCTGTCAGACAGTCAGTATGTGCTATACGGTAATTTACATATAAGGCTGCCAAACCCTCACAAAACCTGTTAGAGCAGCATCTTCCTCACCATGGCTCCACTTGCAACATGAAGATATAAACAACAATGAAGGCACAAAGGGAGAAATAAGGGTGTATAAGAGCTTCTTTGTTTCCTCGTAGTAAAAGGATGACATCTCAGCTGGGTGAACTGAAATCCATCAGATTTTCAAAGAAACCTACACAGAGCCTCTGTAAACCAGCCTGGGACATGGATCTATGGTCACCTTAGGAATGCCATTACAGGGCTACTCAAATGTTTAAAATACTACACAAACAGGGGAATGAAAACAGTGCATACAACTTGCACTCTAAGTATTACACAATTCTCATGACTTCTCATAATTAAATCATATTTTTATGACTCTATGACCAAATTTGTTATTTGCAAAACATCCCCAAGAATTAAGGTATGGAATAAGCAGATGTAAACTGTGCAGGTAAATAGTTCCATGAAGGAAGTAAACTCTTCCACGAAGGCAGGAAATTGTACGCCATTTCTGCGGAACAACCCAAAAATCTTACATCTGCAAAAATTACTAACATAATGTAGTATTGTGGGGCATTTTTTCACCTCCAAGGAAATCTTAATTACCAAAGTATTTCCAATGTTTTGTCTGTGTCTGGTATATAAAGCAATTCACCAGGGATATAATACCATTTCAGATATATTGGCACTTCAGAGACTTGAGGCTTGATGTAAAATACAGATGTAACTCTTGTTTTCAAAAGCAAAAAGAAATTGAAAAGTATTCTAATACTTGAAATTATTTGACTACCTTTAATGAAAAACATTACAGTAATTTCTAGTCATCTTTTATTCCCTGTGCTGCTGGAATATGAAAAAAAAAAATCTGAAACAAAAAATACCTGTTATTTGAAGAGAGGGGGAACATCTCACTTCCTCTCTCTGCTACACAAGACTTAAAACGCCACAGAGATAATACAATAACCTCCTCAACTGTAGTGATGACAGAGGCAAAAGAGAAATTTCACCTTCAGATTTTAAATATTAATCATCCTTTTATCTTTTTCACTCTCGCGTTCCACCTATAAACTAAAACATGAAGATTTAATAAACAAAAATTAGAGGCTCTTTTATCCTCTGTTTCAAAAGTTTCATACCTCTAACTCTCCAGACCTCTAATTCTCCAGATCCTCAAGACATTTGCCTACTTTCTTTCTTAGAAGGTGAGATCATTAAGCATTACAACTTTTAAATGCTACAACTTTGCTTGCCAATGACTGCATAGGGTGTTACACTCTTCAAATACTGGCGTAACTATAGAGCTAAGCTGGAAGATGACATCAGTGCAAAACTGAACAGCAGGTTGCAAAAACCTATCACAAAAAAAATAATAACTAATATTTACATTTGTGTGTGTGGCATGTTACATTTGCAACAGGTTATAAATTAGGCACTTTCATACCTCCTGCAGGTACTAAATGTAGCACCTTATATGAAATTTTCACACACTGGTCCTAAAGTTTTGCAGCTAGTGAATATTTTCCTGATGTGTGCTGTAAAAATGTGTCATTTTTGCTGTTGAGGATCCTAGAAAAAGAAACAGCTTTATTCTATGGAAAACACTTTTGCTTTGTAGAGCTGGGGAAATTCTACAGCTGACTTTCTGAAATATCTCTATGGATCAACCAACTGCCACATCCTTTCCACTCCTTTAGTAATTCACCTCCAAAGAGCTGGTTTTGTGTTGGCAGGAGATGAGGTATTCTGCCTTGAAATTAGTCAAGTCTGCCTAAACACCCTACTTGTTTACATTCACTTCTAAAATACTTCAAAAAACCCAAACAAACCCCACATGTGCAATTTTATTCTAATTGTAAACAATAGCTTCAATTACACGTTTAATTTATATATATATTTAACTACTTGATTAGGAGTCTATGACATTTATTCACAAGTTCAACTTATTCTCCAGGCTTTGCCAAATTCCTTTTTAAAGAAAACAGAGCAATGAGTAAAATACAGTCCATATAAGTAAAGAGAGATCCAAAGCAACTAGCAAAAAGTTATTTTTGCTAAGTTACTACTGGGTTTAAATAGTAAACAGTCTCATTAAAGTCACATTTTGACTTGTTTTCCAAGTATTACTTTTACTAACAATTTTTCAAAGGTTTTCAGGAGCTGATGAAATTTTGGGATTAACACTTTGATTCAGATAAATCCTTAAGATTCCCAAGGATACCATGGAATATACCTGATAATGTTCTGACATTTTTAAAATTTAATTTTAGCATTTGAATTCTAACACTGATAATCTGAACATAAAACTAAACCAAATCTTTTTCTTTTAGACATAGTCACTAGCAACAAATTACAATCTCATCAAGTCCTCACAATTAATAACTGACAAGGAAAACAAGTAAAATCATCTTCTAGCAATGAAACCTATTTACAAATTTAATTCAAATCTTCAATGACAGAAACTAACAAAAACCGTTTCAGATTTGAACAAGCATAGGCAAGTACTGGCAACAAGCTCTCCTCTCCTTTTTTGTAGTTAAAAGAAATTATCTAAATTACTGCTCCATCTATAAAAATATAGTATTAACACCAAGTAATCCTTGAATGTTTACAAAAACACATTCAAGCATGGAGCTCTAAGCAACCTGGTCTAGTGGAAGATGTCCTTGTCCACAGCAGGGGGAATTGAAACTAGATGATCTTTTCCAGGCTATTCTATATATCTACAATAATATTTTCAGAAAGATATCAATGTTGTAAGTATTTTTTCCTATTTTTTGGTGTGCTCTTTGTCTTTTTTTTTTCTCCCAAGGACAATTTTTCAGCTGAGATCATCCAACAATTATTGTGCTATAATCCTACAAATAATTATTGTACACACAACATATAACAAAACATTTCTCCTACTTCATAAATATCTCAGTTTTTAGATGTTTATCATATGCTTCACTGTTTTTAAAGAACAGTGCTCGATAAGTCTTGCAAATGGTACACTTTTCAGCCCGATTTTTGTATAGTGGTTAAGCTATGGAAGAAAATGTAGTGGAAACATGGACATGCTGAAATTTTCTTTCCATCTGCAAGCAAAATAACTGGCTGTACTTCACAAGCCTCCAAGAATCTGCTACCTCAGTTAATCACTGCAGTACACAACTAAGTGCATTAAAAAGAAGTAAAATAGAAGGACAATGTTCCAGTACTAGAATTCTCACTTAACAAGCGTACCATTGAACAGATCTCCCACAAGCCTCACTCCTGTGCCTTGGTCCTGCACTACAGACTTTTTTAAGAGTACAAGCAGTAACAGCCTTGCTTGGTCTCATGGATTCAAACACCTAGAACTGAGAAGACGATGCACCTCTTCACAGATGTCACGGCCAGTTGATTCAGACAGTTAAGCATCTACTTGCTTACACAAAGAAACTGCAGGAATTACACTGCATTTCAGACCTAGAGAAGAACCTATGGTGAACCTAGGGCACAGGGAAACAAACAGCAAGCTCCTTTTAAGGGAATGTCGGGTTTCGGCTGGGATAGTTTTCCTCTTAGCAGCTGGTACAGTTTTGGATTTAGTATGACAATAAAGTTGATGACACACTGATGTTTTACTTGCTGTTAAGTATGTTTACTCTAAGCCAAATTCCCCATACTCTGTCAGCCAGCAGGTGCACAAGAACTTAAGAGGCAGCACTGCCAGGACAGGTGATCTGAGCGATCAAGGTGATATTCCATACCACAGAATGTCACGGTCAGTATGTGAACCAAGGAAAGGCGGCTGAGAGGCACTGATCACTGCTGGGCAACGGGCTAGGCATCATTCAGCAGGTGCTGAGCAGTTGTTCTGGGCATGTCATGTTTCTCTTGGGTTTTGTTCCTCTCTTGCTCTCCTTTTCATTCCTATTATTATGATGTTTTATTTTGATTCAATTATTAAACTGCTCTCAGCTCAGCCCATGAGGTTTAATATTTTTTTCTCTGAATCTTCTCCCCACCATGGATGTAGCAATCAAGTGCCTGTGTAGTATGCAGCACTAGACTGGGATTAAACCAGGACAAGGAAATGTGCAATCGCATCTGAATTTCAATTCAGGAGAGAAAGTACTACGTGGAAAAATAATCCTCTATACAACTAATACTAATTAAAATTGTCAGATGTGATAAGTTAAAAAAAAAAAAACACACAAAAGAAAAGCATTTTGCCTCCATAATTTTAAGTCACACTTTTTTTATCTTCAAAGAAGCAGAGTGCCCTCTACTGACTAATACATAAGAGCAGAGGCAGTTATTTCAAACTGGTATTTCTAGAAATATCAGAGAACTGGGAGGGTCCCTTTCAAAATAATGAATGATTCCAGCAGGAATTTTCCTCTGTAAAAATTGCGACTAACTTAAATGATTGCATTTGTGTGCTGTCCAACCAAGAAGATTGCCCTTCTAAACAATTACCTCACTTCTTGGAAGTAAACTCTGAAAGTGAGCTTCAGACTTATCCTAGGCATGCAAAGATACATGACACCCTATCACCTACTTATTTTGAGTGTGCTCATTAATCCCTAGATGTTTAGACCAATGAGTTGGCAAGACTGAAGTAAGGGTGCAAAATGTAATCTCAGATGAAAAGCTGTTGTTTAGAACAGGGTCATACAAGAATCAATTTAACCCCAAGATGTTAAAGACAGCAAGCCAACAATATTTTCTCTAGAGAAACCACAGACATATTATACCATAGTGATGAGTAACTATTTGAAAAATGCCTTGAGGGAAAATTAAAATAAAGTTTTATGCCATGTGTGACCTAAAAAAGTGATAGCTTCCTTATAAATTAGGTACTATCTTCTCCGTTCCTAGAAATGGACTGTATTTGTGCTGGCTGGTATCAGATGCCAAGAAGACCTTATTTAAAGGAGGACGGCAAAACACTGCTGACTCCTCTTTCAAGGCTTCAAGCAAACACCAGTCCTGAAATATGCTGCCAACTTATATCTTTGGGAAGGAGGAAGAAATAACCAATAAAACACATCTTTACAAGACTGAAAATATTGAAACAATTTTTCTATTTTTAAGAGCTTGAAAAGCTACTCACTTTGCTGCCCGGCGTGTGTAAAATTGATTCATATGTATTTTTCAATTATTAACTCAGCTTATTAACTATTTAATATTTACAGTGAGAGGTCACAGTGGCCTTTTAAACAACCATTTGGACAGGTTATTTATCCACCAAAGCACAATTGGATGAGATTCTCAGGAGAAATAAGGCATGTTCTTTATAAAGGTACCATCAGTCATCACATGAGAGGAAATAGATTTTTGAAGGGTTCTGTTAGTGTCCTAATAGTACATTTTTAATAACCTACATGGCTTATTTGAAAGCCTGTGCTTTCAATAAGAATGACATCTATGTGAAGGTAAACAAAATTGAGGGCTTTTTTGAATTAATTTTGATTAAATTTCATCTGGAAGAAGTGAGGGGTGAATAACACAGGTGTGAAATCACAAACAGTCTATTGAGAAAAACTGTCCTCATTACTAGTATAGCAAGGTTTCTGAATTCAGTCACCTAAGCCTGCTCTTCAATATACTCTGGAGATTCTCTAAGCAACGAGATGAAAATCTAAAAGTGAACATGAATGATGAAGTAAACAGTCACATCCAGACATCACATCGCGTCTCCTGGAGTCAACAGGTTCTACTTAGCCACAAATATCTAAATTTACCCTCAATTCTGTCCGTTATTGTTGTTTGTTAGTTTCAGAAATGTCCAAGGCAGTTTCCCAGAAAATTTTCAAAACAAATTAATCAAGTTAATTTAGGGAAGCTGTTGATGTAGAAAAAACATGCTGTTTGAGTTATATCCTGCTATCCAGAAAGAACGTTTATTAATAGGCCTTATCTACCCCGTTCACAAGTATTATCAAAGACAGGCAGCTACTTAGGAAATCAGCAGGCAACTACAACACACACACAAAGAAACATTTCTAGTTGTAATTGCAGTATTAATTCAAATGCTGATAGTAAGACTGAACTGAATGGTTAACAAAAAACCCCTGCAATTAGTCTTTAAAACAAAATACTTAATTCACCGTAAGAAAAAAGGCAGGATTTTGTTTAAAAAGGTAGCAAAGCCCTCTTGCTTAAAGTTATTACCTGATGCTATCATTAAAATTTTTTTCTTCAGTGGCTTTAATCTATCAATATGAAAATAACCCTAATTACTTTTTAGACAGGGTAAATAAGTATTTTGTTTCAGACTTCTGCCATAAAATGAATCACAAATTGGATTAAATATTAATACCATTTAGCTTCAGTGGATAATTATAGTACATTGATTTAATGCAATCCCCCACCTGCAGAACACATCTCCAACTAGGAACACTTTTGCATTTTTGCAGGTAGGTCAGGACATTATTAATCAAATAAAAGAGAGCACTGCTGGAGGGGAGGAATCAGAGTAAGCTTTATGCTGGTTTTGCAGCCACCCAACACCTTCTTCAGAAGTGTTGTTTACTAAATCTGCAAAGCACCACAGCCCCACAATCACTCAAATTTGCATTGATGGTGACTGACTTGACAGCCCACGTCACAGCACCTGGCAGTTTGCGCATCTAGGTATGTGACCACTGACTGATGTCCTTCAACAATCTCTGCAATCATACATACAAAGCAGCAGGAGACATGCAGAGGACAAAACACTCTTCCACAATTGTCATCACAAATCCTAACATGGAAATGCTATCAGAGGAGGGTAAAAGTTTAAAAGGCTAGAAAGCTGGAGAATACATGATAAGGACATGGCTCTGCCACTTTCTTGGTACACTGGTGAGCTTTTCTTCACACTACTACTTTCACGCTCTTAATAATATATATTCAAATGATTTAAATTACAGATTTAGTTAAAAAGGTCAACACTGAATAGATATAGAGAGAACACTTGGTGATGCATGTTAACCTGGTAACCATGGAATGTAACATGGAATGCTTCTTGTAATAAAGTTTGAATTTTATGATCTAAATGCAGTTATATATTGGTTCAGGCATCAACATAACAATGTTAGAGCACCTCCTATTATATAAAAGTACTCTCAGTTGCAATCTGTCATACCATCAAAACTGGGTTTTAACCAAAATTGACTGGCTGTGGATTATAGTGGATTTACATTAGATGAAGAATTCACTACAGTGATGTCACACGGGTGGCTTTATGTTTAATTGTTTAAAAACCAATTGATGGAAAGCTAGAAAATTCACACTACAGTTCTAAGAAAATACTAAACTTTGTCTTATTTGTGTGATAGGACAAAGGAACCACAGAACTTATGTTTTCCAAAGATTTCAGTGCTGTTTCCCCTGCATCTTCATTTCAGTGACTTCCTTTGATAGCACATTCGTTGTTGTAGCTGTTAAATTGCTCCACATTGAATTGTTTTAAATTTTAGAATGTGGCTTTAAAAGCTGTCTTAGGTTGCAATGCAAGATGTACCCAGAAGCATGTATTCTATTACCATATCTTAAAACCAGGTGGAGCAGTGTTCTTTATCTCTTCCAGGACCCATCCTCTCTCCAGGAAGATATCTTCTGCTAATGGGCCATTGAGTCTCACTGCATGACTGATAAAATGACATCATCCCATTGGGAGATGCTCCACCCAGGGGGAGGAGCCAAGCATTCCTACCTGGATAAAAATCTGGTATTTGGAACATCACAGTCAGCCTTTTCCCACTGGATTCCCAGGGGAATACTAGACCCATCTACACCACCACTGGACCTTCAGAGGAAGATGAGACCCTTCTACAGGAACACTGCTTCAACAAAATCACATTTGTTACTCCAAAAGGACTGCAGCCACCATTTAATAGGACTTCTACCAGCACCCTGACTAACAGGGTGTCAGGTTGTATTCTGACTCTCTCAGTGTTTCTATATTATTGCATTTATTTTAATTTTCCTATTAAATTTTATTTCTGACTTGGGATCCCCCACTGGTTTGCTTTCAAACCAGCGCAAAACACAACAAAAAACACAACAAAAATCCCTTAGAAAACAGAATATCAAATTCTGTTGTAAGATTCTTTTCCATACAGTAATCAGTCCTCTTCTTTGATGAAAAATTCAGTCCTATTCTTTTTCAAAATTCAGATTTTCAGAGTACAGAAAATACTTCCTTATTTAGGGGAGCTATGATAGAGAAAGTTACTAGTATATACAGAGGTCCCAGTAATTCACCACAAAGAGAAGTATTTATCCAAATGTAAATTTGGATCAGCAATCACATTTACCTTTTCCTAAAACACTAATCACTGAACAGTAAAATCATTCCATACTATTAAGGAAAGAAGTTCGCATTGTGAGGTCAGCAATTCTTTTGCACTTGTTAGGCCACACTCTTTTCAGTTTAAGCAGCAGAAAGCTGCAAGTGTCCAGAGTGTTTCCCCCAGAGGGTCAGCACATGAGTCAAGTTTAACAGAGGGAAAAAATCTCATAAAGAATAAAACAGTTTGGACAAGAAGAAGAAGCTCTGCCTGTGCACCCTTCTGTGGCTGCTGGTCTGCAGAAGCCACTCCAGTCTCCTGCACCACAATTATTACAAGTATTGCATAGTGCTGAGAGGTCCCAAATACTGCCTCAGCTCTGACAACCCACTTGGAAAACACCTTAGCAAAGAAAAAAGTTAACTAGGTTTGTTAAAATATAGACTGTTGACAAGCAAACACAAGTCTAATTACAATTCAACTCTGACCCAATAAAGACCAAGGATTTGATAAGCAGTATCATCAAACTGTGTTTATATGCATTTGTGGTTGGTGTCTCCGTGCTTTCAGAGATGCATCACTACTTGTTTTTCTCCCACATAATTTACTATCTAACAGGAATCCGCAAATTCTATTATGTCTCCTTGCAACTCCATTGCTGTAACTGTAAGCAAAGCCTTTAATCAGGGAAAAATAAATAAATGAAGTGCTCAATCATTATCAACCTTCAAATACGCGCATCCTTCTTCACCTTTACAACTCACAGGATCAATGGCAACGTATTTGGTCTGACACTAATACTTCCATGTCAAGAAAAAAAGGCGAACAGGGAGGCAGAAGAAAGGAAATAAACATCAAGATATAGTTCTCTAACTTTTAAGCTGTTTTGCAGCTTCATCTTCTGTCCACTGAAATCTAAAGGCAAATAACTCCTGTAATTGTTACTGAATAAGCACTGCAGAAATCACTACTCCTACAAGAACCCAATAAATTAGGCAAACTCCATCAGGGTCTTACAGAGATCTGTAAGTGGTGTATTTATCCTATTCCTTAACTTGGATCAGACCATACTGGAAATACATCAACCATACATAGTAAGTAGTTTGAAAGGCTGTATTGCCTAATGACAGGTTTGGTATGTTCAAAATGCCTGGCAATTTTTCTGTGAGCATTACTGTGAAATCCACGGCCTTAATTTACAGCAAGTCTTACTTCTGTTCATACAAGGTACAGCTCCTGAGTGCATTTTCCTGTTTCATGTGCCACAAAAAAAGCCCAAAAGAGCAAAATCAGCCAAGTGATTAAATAAAAAAAGCCAACCCAAAATAATGGCAACAAGGAAGAAGAGACAGGAAAGGAAATGACATTTTTAAAGACGGTATCCTGTGGGCAGTGTCACCTCCTACTCTCAGAAGATCATAGAATTACAATTATAAAAGGAAGACTGTGTACCCTGAAGTCAGGGAAATATTAAAAATACTCCTAGAATATTTAAACTGAGGCTGCTATACTGGTCTCCCCACTTTCATACAGAGATTCAGTGGGTGAGGTAAAGAATTTCTTATTTAGTAAGAATACCAGAGAAACACAGCTCTAACCATATGGCTATAGATTTTTTACTATTATTTTCACGGTAAAGGCACCACATATTGCCTTCTTTCATGTTCAATCACCTAAAGCATCTTATTACACATAAGGACAGCCCAGTATTAAATGTTCAAGTGATGTATCAGCATTACCCATACCAACAGAAAAACAACTGTTGAACCTTAGACACACACCCCCCAAAAAACCTGAAGACAGATGATGTAAGTAGCCTTTTTCATCAAGAGCCCTTGTCCATAATAATGCTGGTCTTTCCTCCCAACATGAATAAATAAATAAAGATGTTGGAACAAGTGTCAGCAGAACAAGAACTCAGAGGAACACAATTACTCATCCAAGTGTCACAGTCACAGCCTGCTATGAGCTTGTGATCCATAGGCAAATGGCATCAAACAAAGCAGGTGCAGCTGTTCCTCCAAAACTGTGTAACAATGGAGATGCCTAACAGCTTCTAGAGAGCAGAAGAAGCTGGGCATGCCCAGTGATTCCATACTTTCATAATTAAATTCTGAATTGTATTTGCCGAATACCAGGGACTGAATTTGACTGTGTACTATATTTGGTAATCCCTAAAGTATGTTGTCAGAGTCAGGCTGCAAAAGAAAAGCTGAAACTGAAGAATCTGGAGAAGGTTATAACCATAAATAAACCAAGAAGGCTGATAGAAGAAAAGAAAATTTATGATCGAGAAGAAATCTCCCTTTTTTAATTCCTGCTTCCATTGCCTTTTGATCACATTTCAAAGAAGGCTGACGCCAATCCTAAACTCCAAAACAAGTCACCACTACAGTTCCCATCTCAACACCTAAACTTTGACAACAATACTTTGCATCCTAAATCTCTACTTTTCCTAATAACTAAACATGTATACTTAATTCTAAAAAAACTTACAAAACTGCTTGCCAGAGAGATGACAAATAGTCCATTCAGCTGATCCTTAGACATAAGCATCATCACTTTGGTTACAATCATATGCAAACACCACACACATTAATATGACTGTGTGAGAAACCAGTAAGTCACTACAACCTAAAAGAAATTGCAGAAACCTTTTACACAAAAGTACTACAGGAACATATTTTACAAAAAGGTAATTCACATCTACAATTCTAACAAGTCACTGTGTTAGGTATACCACAGGAAATAAAACTTTCTGTTCAAGCTATAATATTGTAGTCTATTCTCCAAATTTAAAACAGACTGATCCTTCTAGGTTTGTATGAACCCTAATTTTTAATTTTCAGAAGTCACGCACTTTTGAAATCAGTTACTCTGGACAACATTTACCTGAATGAGCCTATCTGAATCCTAGGGGGTTTTTGGTACAATCTGTATCAACAGCAAAGCCAGTACTGCAACAGTAACTCTGGAAGAGAAAACAAGGCTTTGGGAATTGCTGAACACAGAGGAACAGAACAGACCTAAGGAGAAGTAGAAGAGCAAGACTTGATAGTGTGAATAAATGCCAGACACAGCATATGTGCTTCACTACTTTAAAATGGTGTGGCTGGAAATAGTTCCAAATTCTTAGTGCAAATGAAAACATGGAACTACGTTAGAAAACAGTGACTAGAGGAAATAGCGTGAAAGAGGACCTGAGACTGACATTTCTCAACTCTGCACTGGAGTTTCTCCAAAAGGCAAAGAGAAAGCAGCTCCAGTGCCTTGAATCAAGACCTTACAGTGAACTGTATCTATTGACTTACCTGAAAAATGCATATTTATAAAGAGGGTGATTAGAAAAAAAAAAAAGAAAGATAAAAAAGAGCCAAGCAAAACCCTTTGATATAAAAATTGCTTTCATTGGTATCATGTGAGATGGGTGAAAGGGCCTTCTCCATCTTCTAACTAAAATCTATGCTATCACTCTTCTGATCAATACAGAGAGAAAAACCATTGTCTTTAATTAAAACCTGAAATCACTCATTCAGAATAGATTACCTTGCCTGTATCATCCTAAAGATTAATGTCTCAGCTATCACTAACATGACTTAGCTGGCAAGAAGAAGACTTTGACATAAAAAACTATCAAGCATATGCAATTGTGTTAATGCAATGGTATGCTGCTGGGGGAAGATAGACTTCTGGCAGTTTTGGAACCAGACAGCAACCCTATGAAATCAGGAACTATTAAGTAGACAAACCAGCAAAAGTGAAAGCTGTAGAGCAAAAATTCCAGCAAACAAACCATGAACACACTCATGAACTTGTTACCACCGCACCCTCACCAGTACTGTTTACCTTCTTCACCCAAACCACGTTCCCCTTAATTGTTTCCTCAGATAACCTTCCACTAATCATTACTTTATTTTTATCCCATACTAAGCTTTTAAAACTTAACAGATATGCACAAATAATTGTATATGAACAGCTCTGATTGACAGCTCTGTCTGCAATTTTTAACTCTTTTGTTTGATGAAGGCCTTGTAGATAAGCTAATAAACTAGCTCCCTTTGAGGAAACACCCAACAACAAATAACGCATTACTTGCTACTGCACTGCAAAACCAACACTCTCTCAACTTCTGCTGGAGCACAGCTCAGGAACCAGACATTTATGCCTTAACTTCCTTTAAAGATGTTAAACTGTTCTGAGTCCTTTCAGAAAGCTTGAAAGTAAACTAGCTTTTACATTCCAGAATATCAGTTTATCACATAAAAGGAAGATCAAACAAACAAAAGAAGAGGTATTGTCTACTGAACCTAAAGGCAAATAACTTCTGTAATTCTGTACTAAATTTTTACTGTGGATGGGAACAGCCACTTTACTTTCTGGACATAAAAGCGAGATATTTAAATTGAATTCACTCTTTCAGCAGTATGAGAGCTGTTAATGAATCACATTTACTGGATTCCAATACTGCATACATTTATCACGCAGTTCTTGAGGAACTGAATTTAAAATAATTGCTTTGGGTTTCCTCTTTGATACATTATACAGATATATACATATATATATATAGTTACATTGCAACTGTAATGTAACTGTATGTGCTAGGCTTGTTGCAGCTATACTCACTGATTAATTTTGAAATTAATTTAGGCTATTGCTTATGGAACATATTTTGTCCTCTTTTAAAAAATTTCTTTGCATACTTTTTTGAACAGTGAGAAATACAATACTGGACTCTAATTTTTCATAAATCTATTTTAAGAATAAAATAGGAGGCTCCTTCATTTTCCTTTCCTGCCTATGTTAACATGTAAACACTTGTAAAAACTAAATGAAGTGTAGACATACTAATTCAGTAATCAGTCCCTCATTCAGATCAGGCTGATGACAGAAAAAAAAGAGGGAAGAATGAAGACTTGGTTTTCATATGGACCTCATGCTCATCTGTGAGCTCTGCCCTAGTTTGAACCTAGAGTGTGGGACATTTGAGATGTTCACAGATAGCATGTGGAGATTGTTAGTTATTATTTTCTCATTTTCTTGGCCCAGGAATGAGATATTGGAAAAGGCTTCTGAGTGATTTTGGTCTCTTGAGAATAAGGTGAGGTATTGCAATTTTAAAGGTAGATTCATTTCTCTAGACATCCACATTAAAATAAATGTTCATGAAATTGTAGCAAACTAGATCATTTTGATTCATCACTCATGGGACTGTACAAACTACTGAATTAATATTTTCTGCAAGAAGAATCCACCAGACAGGAAGAACCATGGAGGCAGTTTCCAAATACAGGTGGCAAATGACACAAAGCACCCTTAACTGTTTCACTGTGGAAAATTATGAGAGGAGTGGGTAACAAGGAACATCTGGTGTAATGCAGTTACCTCCATCACAGCAATCCTTGCCCCCCAAGAGCAACTGAGAAGAAAGATGCAAAAGTGACTGTATGGAAGACAAATGAGGTAAATACCAAGAAACTTCTGTGGTGTAGATATCCTCAATTTGGATTTACTCTGAATGAAATGAATGAAATGAAATGCTGCCTTTTAAAGGGCAACAGCTAAAACCTAGAGTTTTTTAAGAAATGTAACTGCTCTGCTGACATAAAATATTTTACAGTATTTGAATACAGACTGAAATGTATTTGAACAGAAATGTATTCAAAATGCATAATCCTTTGCCAAATTTCTTAAGTATTCTGATTTCTAATATGTATACTACAACAATATCTGAATGAAGATACTTATCACACATCCTTTCCTGTATGCCTAACATTAAACTTTTTCTAAAGCTGATGGAGGCTGAGACTTCCTGTATGTAAATAAATCTGTTATTGTCCTTGCAGCTCTTGAAGTGAGACCCAGAGTTATATCAATATTGCTCCTTTTTCACTAAACCAAGAACACTTACATATTTTTTCCACTTCTATAAAAATTTTTGAAAAACTGAAATCTTTAAATGGTGATTCATTGGTTCATTTTATTAAAAGATTAGACCTTAAGTTATAGTTCAATAGAATGGGTTTGACTAGAATCAAAACAATGATTCAAGAAAAAATTTCCCCCTTTTTTTAATAATCAGTATGAGAAACTTAAAACTCTCATTCTTTCTTCCACGTTATTTATTGAAGAAAATTAAATACAAGTGTTCATAGCCAGACACTCTAACAAATTCTGCAGCTGAAAGAGGTCCTGCTCCTATACACCTTTTATGCCATATACACCTTTTATGACACATTACACAATAAAGAAAGAAGGTGATTATGTGATTTGTTGCTTTCTGCAACCATTCAGCAGTATTTAGATTTGACCACATATGTGTACCTTACTAAAATAAAATACAACTGAAAACATCTACTGCTGGATGACCTGAAGTTTCTCGTCACACTACTTGTTTTTCCAATACTGCTTCTTTCCTTATTAGATAATCCTATTTTGTGAGTTCTGAATATAGTAAAATCTTTTCAAGAGAGAACATTCTAGCCCTGCACCTAAACTGCAAAACAGAGGTTTAACTCTGGAACCACGTTGCTAGAAAGCAAGCCTTTGGTGGCAACAGTGACTTCTTTCACCACACTATGAATCACAAGGGGCATTTAAGTCACTCTGAGGCAGTTTGGATGAAATAAATACACAGTAGTGCTATACTGTTTATATGCATTACAACATCTGTTATGATAAAAACATTAGCATTATATATATATTCTAACAATGAAAAAAAATGCTAAATAGAAAAATACATTTTTAAATTATAAGGTTTCTTTTCATTGAGAAGCTGCAATTCTATTGAAACTTGAGACAATGAAAGAATAATAGTTATCTGCAATTTTTGAGCATGGATTGCAATTGGTTTGAATCAGTGTAGATTCACTGAAACCACTGTGGCTTTGCCAGGATTTTCTGATCTTCACCAGCCTCTTACCCAACACCTTGTATTACATCATCAAACAAGCACCACCTTTTGATGAATATTACTTCAAGCCAATAAATGGGAGACATGCCATTGGTATGAATCCAGAATCTCTTCTGTCAAATGGATTCTATGGGTTCACAGTCATTCTGTATATATGAAGTAACTACCATGTATCTGAAGTTAAAGAGATGTCATTACATGTAATGTAAATCTTTTCAGTTAGGCAATCCATTCTGCTGTTGACACCTAATTTCTCCTAGGTATGAAATATATGCTAAATAAGAGGCTGGTATTCAACACAGTTAATATTTATAGTATTTACGACTGACTTCATATTAGGCTGAGAAAAAGTATATAAAGCAACGGATAAAAATGGATCTTGGATAACTTCATAAAATCATTAAACTGGAAAGATGTGTAAAAATGCAGCTACTCTCAAATTTTCAGACTCTTCTTGGGTGGAATGCTAAGTAGAACACTAAGAAATTTCATAAAATAGCACGACTTCAGCAGAATATTGCATCACAAAGAAAAAACATTTTAGAGATATTAAAAAAATATTTTTTTGAGAAAACATGAAATATATAGAAAGGAGCAAATACAGGAAACAAGTTCCTAGTTGTATTAACCTCTTTAAAGTGTGAGGACAGTGTTAAATATAACTGAAATTGTAAACAGGTAAAAATATATCTGCTTTGTTATAAAATATATTTCTTTTTAGAGCTAGAAAGTAAGTGTAGTGTAAGTTTTGCTTCTCATCATTTATCTATAGCAAGAGAAATTAAAAAATGTTGACAAGAGATCATCACTACTTTTGGATCCATAAATTAAGAGGACAACAGCTACAGGCCTCAGAAACAGAAAATCAACAGAAAATATATGTTCTATGCAAATAAGGAGAAAATCAAATTTGTAGAAAATAATCTGGAAAGTGAACATGCTGTGTCCATATATATTGATTGTAATGTGCTTAATACATCTATAACAACTAGCTAATTTGAACTATAAAGCCTGACATTACCTTAAAGCAAGTAAATCCATTCAAATTGCACATCAGTCATCTCTTGAAGGCTGCAATATGTAATAAGAATTTAAACCCACTGAAAAAGGCATGGATGGCATCATCTTAAGAGAACACTGAATTCAAAGTTTTTCACACACTTCAAGGTCTTCCATATAGAACTCTTTTAAGCATAATTAGTCTGCAAGTTTGTGGGTAAGTGTTATTTTTACAGCCTCATATTTAGTAACATGCATCTTGAAATCATTGGCAGAAGTGTGTCTGTCACAGAGTGTCTGAGATAATGATATTTCATCTTCAGTTTTCAGTATCATTAACAGTTGAATTTAAATTAGAATAATTAATTAAGTTATCTAACCTGTTTACTATGTATTTTGGGTTATTTCACTAAGGGAATAATATGAAATAGCATGCATATAGGTAGTTTTCTTAATTCTGGTCTGTTCTCCAGTTAGATTTTTTGTCTCAAAAGGAGGCAGGAAGGCCCTTCACTACTTGAGAAGAAAAAAATTAAGAGGTGGATAATGAAAAATTTACAGAACTAAGTTTTCAAACAGACACAGCTTCTCCATAAGCATGGACAGATATTCTCAGTGGGAAGCTAAAAGTAGTAATGTTAGCTTGGACTTCCTTACAGAACTCTTTGCACATTTTTCGGTTTACTCTTTCAGTAGCTTTGTATTCCTGCATAATGTAATCCCTTTGAAAAACTCTTAAATAGGAGATACAATTGAAGTGCGAAACATAAACAATCCAAGGCACTTTTGCTAGTCTAGACTACATACAACAGTATGGAGAAGCTCCACTAAAAACTCCCTTTTAAAGAGCAGAACTCCTCCCTACTTTCCTGCAAGCCAGTAAGAAAAGTGCTCCCAATTAACTATTTTCTGGCTCCAAGCTAGATAATCAGCAAGATCATCAGAAAAGAAAAATAATTTTGAGAGATCAAGTTTTATTCTGTCTTCCAAGTCTGCACGCTCCTGCATACATGTCAAGCCTTGACTTGGAGGATGCAAGTCTGATAGAAATTTTTTTACTTAAAGAGAAAAAAAGAGGGCAGTGGGGGGATGCCATGAAAGAGGTGGCTTGAAAAAAACTTCTCGAGATTTTTGAGCACAAAAAGATGCCAGTTCTGGCTACCATTATACAAAATTAGGTGCATTTGACTTCTTTTTTGACTAATCTGTTGGGTCTGACACTCCCTCTCTCCCATGTCCCTGTCCTCACTCCAATCCTCACGCCCTAAGGTCTTCCCTCCAAATTTATTTGCAAATAACACAGAAGAATTTGTTAGCCTGGACAAGGAGCAGAATAAAACAAAAAACACAAAACCCAATCAAAACCAGAAAAGACGCAAAATGGAACAAAGAAAAGAACCACACAAAGCAGCTTTTTTATAATTAAGGCTGAAACAAACTTTCCACTAACTTCGCCAACACAAAGTTTCCTTTTAAGTTTTTTACTCACTGTAATCTGACAGATAATTCTTTGGGAGACAATGAGAGTTTCAGAAAAGATGAACTAATCACATGAACATTTGTTTTCTTGTAAATATTCAATGAATATTTGTAACAAGTTAAGAGTTAATGAGTTGTCTTTTGTTCTCCTTTGTCAAAAACCATACTCAGCTAGTTTATGAAACCAGAATACAAAACTCCATGTGAAAAACAGGAAAAGAAATAACTAGAATTTTCTAGGATGCTGATGGGTTGCCTTCTAGCCTCTGATCTGTGAGAAAACAAAACCATTTCCATTCCTCCAGATCCTCCTGTCTAAAGAGTAAGAATAACGCATTCAATAATGCATTCCCCAAGAACTTTCAGGCATAAAACTCAAGGGCATTATGTAAAAATGTGAAGGAATATTTTTTTTCCCCTGAAATGCAGTTGCCACATAAATTATGATCCCCAAGGCTGTTGGCAGGATAGGCATCCTATGGCTGACATTATACTGCCTCATCAGTCCCACAGATGATAATATGAATCCCATCCAGGCCCAGAAAAAAGGGTCTAAAGGACAAATTGCAATCACATGTGAACTGAAAAAAACTGAAAAAGGTAAAACAAAGCAAAGTATAACCATAAAGCATTAGAGACCTTCAAGGGAGGCAGGCAAGCAGGAAAACATCTGAGGCAGAAGGATAAATGGGACTTTTCTGGGCATTACAAGGTAAGTATAAAATTGTTCTCATGATCAATGAAGTTTGTTAAAGAAAATTTCTTAATAAATTAGGAGAAAGGAGCTTTAATGTATGAAACCACATGAAGCCTTCTAAAATACCGATTTTTCCAATACCTGCAAATTATCTAAAGGAAGGAGTATCTAGGGTACAAGATCTTTCTTTTTCTGAATAACAGAAAACTTGGAAATATGAATCCCTCTTTTGTATGTTAAAAATATACATAAAAGAAGCATTAAAAATATGCTCCAGTAAGAGTTATAATGACATATGATACAATGGACCTACTGCCCCAAGTAAGGGCAGCAAACACAAAGGTATCTTTATCCAATCAAGATTCTGAAATTAGACAAGTTATCTGAGAAAAAAAAAAGTTTGCTCATCTGATCCTACAGCAGATCACTCCAAAGAATCTAACCCGGAAAAAGGAGGTTATCTAAATGTTCTCACCAAATAACTATCAAAACTGCCAAACAGACTCGTTTCCCAGGTCTGTGAAGTTACAGAAGTATTGCTGATCCCCTGCAAGTCTTCAAAACCAAAAGTAACTCCAAGTATTAGTACTCAGGTATGTGTACAACACAGCTATAAAAACATGTTCAGCACCATGTAACAATTTTGTAAGTATTGCTACAGAATTAGCTCACTTTCAGGAAAAAAAGTGTAAATTTTGGATTTACTAGTGATGTTAATTTTTTCAAATCTAAGGAGAATAATGATTCATCATGTGGCATCCTGACCAATGTTCTCTTTCCTGAGAAAACAATACCAAAACCAGTAATAACAGAATCAGTTTCCCTATTTATGGCTTTTTCTGTAAGTACTCAAAACTTAATTGAAGCTCAGCAAAAAGCAGTGTGTGTGTGTATATATACTGAAGTAACATAAATGGGACAGGATTCAATGTTACAAATATTGCTACTTTTGTTTTCCTGCATTACATTTTTTGAGTGAACATGCTCTGCTGTTGAAACTGCGAGTGTTTGCTGTTTCTTTACTATGAAATTTGGATTTCTTGGAAGAGATAAAACGTGTTTGGGTTTTTTTTGCTCCAAGCAATGACCATTTAAAGCATTGATTATTTCTAGTCATCTTCAAAATTTGCTTCAAATACTTCCCTATTTTCACATTCATGATAAAAACTGTATGGCTTTGCACTTAGAAATACGTAGCCATTTCAGCAGTTATATTCAAAAACTGAAAATAAGTTAAATCAAAGTGAAAAAACATATTACAAAGGGTATTGCTCCTTTGATGTTTGTTGCATTGTATCACAATTTCAGAAACACAGAAAAACTGCTATGCAACTTAGTGCTTATCAGTTTTGACAGTGCTTGACAGTTCCTAAATGTCAATAGTACACATTAGTCTTTCTGAACCGTACAAAATTAGGCAATCCTATGAAGACTTTCTTTTTACAGTTCCAGTCACTTGTTATTCCTGCTGAAAGCAGACACTAAACCGGTACAGTTAAATATAATAACATGAAGTGAAGCATATATCATATTATATAACATATTAGGTATGATCTAAAACTTCTGAACACTGGAAAGCTGCAAGTTTTACAATCCTAAAATAAACTGTGAGATTTAATTTTCTGAAGCATCAGTGGAAGAATAAAACCAGGTATACATTAATAATTAAAATTAAAACCCTCATATGAAAGGGCAGAAGGGCTAAACTGAATCTAAACTAAGCAAAACTAGTTTTGACGGGGGAAAAGGGGGCTGTAGGTAAGGAAGAAAATCTAAAGTAATTGATTGGTTTTGGTAATTCAGCACATGAAATGGGACAGAGGAACCTGTTACAACAACACAGTTTGGAATTATCTTATTCTGGCAGCAGGTGCAGAATTATTTTCTTAACAGAATCCTTCCTTACTGTGGAAGTATATATTCCGCCATCAAAAGAAAAATGAGAGAAATGTCTTGATTCCAAAACTATGTACAGACTAACCATTCTTGTTTTGAAGTCTCTGGAAACACATTAAGTCTGCCATCAACAAAAGCGAAATATGCAATAGCAACACCTTGTCAGGTTGAAAGCAGAACATTAAAAGTCTCACAGAAGAACTAGGAGACCCTGGCAAAAACCCCCAAAAATACCCTCCCCTCTCAAACCGCGCCCCCTACCCAAAATCTAAAAAACAAAAAACACACCAAGAAAAAGGAAACAAAAAAAAAAGCAATCAACCAGCTCCCCACCAAAAAGCCACACCAGAATCAAACAAATCAAACAAAGTTGAGCCAAACCTGAGAACTACATTCTGTACCTGGTATTAACTTTTTTACTATCATTTTGAGAAGACTATCAGTGATAAATGGCAGGATCATATGTTGCTATACAATTAATAACCATATTTTTTCAATCTCTACTCTTCTCCTGTATGACTCCTTCCCTTCCATTCTTTTACATATTTTCCATTGCTCCAAGTATTTCCAACAAAGATCTTGTAAGGTGCCACCCTAAGAGTTTGTCTTAGATCCCGTACTACCCATAAACACTCCAGCTTCCAAAAGCGTGTCCTGGGGACAGGACATGGGAGACAACTTCTAGTGACATTGGTGTACAAAGTTACAGTACTGTACAGTACAAGCCCAAAAACTCCTATGGGATTTCTAATTATAGCTATCATTCTCTCTTTCGGTCCTCAAGCAGCATTTCAAACACACTGAACTTATTTTCATAAGACTCTGAACTGAAGGAGTGAGTTCAGTGCACACAGCTTCTGAATTGTGCAGGCATTAACATTTTTGGAACTTTTCTCCCAAATATCATGCTTTTATTAACATCAACTAATGGGTTTTTTCCCTCTTATTTCCTGAATATTTACCAGTAAGTTCCTAAGCACTACTACAAACAATAGATGCCTAGACATACAAAGATTTTTGTAAGAAATTTTCCTGTGTAGCCAACATTGTTTTTTACATCAATCTGGTTCTAACCTTATTGTATTATTGTCTTTTTTATACAGCCAATGGTGCTTTCTCTAAGCTTTTAACTGGTCATCATCCAGGATGTTAGATTTTTTTATTTAATAGTGAAATGAGTTAACATAAAGTTATTTTAGCATAGATAATTTAGGGTTGGCATGCTTTATCCAGGCTGTTTGAAAATTACTTCAATCAAAACAATTAAAGCAGCTCTGAAAAAAAATTCTCACAAAAATGTTTATCAGAGGACATATAATCATTGACATAGAGCTTAAAACCAGTTTTTCAAATAGCTTGGAACTTTTTCTGAACGAACTACAGTATAACGTTCTCTTTTTAAACTGCACATGAATGTCTGTATAATAAAGCCAAACATCATAAAACTAAGAGCACTATTAATCAGTTAGCAAAACAAGGTAATTGAAGGACAGAACAGTTCTCCAGACGCACTGAGACAAACCTTACCCTAGCAGGAGATTACATGACAAGCCATCTTATTTGTATAGTAACAAACACAGCTATGTTTCTATAGCCTAACAATTGCCTGGTCACCTGTATGGAACATTTTCTGACCTCTGCCTAACTGTTTGCCATGATTCATGTTGTTGTCAAGCTAAGAGGTAAAAAAAAAAAACCTGCAGCAGTGAAGCTGTTCAGTGCTGTGTCACACCTGATGCTCACACAGCTCACTGTGTTCTCCTCTTTAGGGCCTCTCACAACAGCATCACAAATACCAGAGCCTGAATTCAAAACACTGCTTCTGGTTCTATAGGGTTCTCCACTTCTCACTGAAATGAGAAGAACCTGGTGTCCAGAGGTTTATTTGAATCTTAAACACAGCACATGCAGAGCCTACAGAAAGGCAGATGTTTATGAACTAAGGAGGTAACTGATAAAGCATCTGTCTACTGCGTTTACAGAGGGGCAAGTATCAAGAAGCAAAGCAGTTTCATTGACACTAGCAACATGTTAGGCAGACATAGCTGCACTGACTTGCTAAGTTCTACAAGTAATACAATCAGAGGAACAATAAAATGGCCCCTGCCTCCAACCCCTGCATGACACTGTATCTCACAATTTATATAACTGCTCATGTAGCAAGATGAAAACCTGCTTGCTTCATAAGAACTATCAGCCACTTTCCTAACTCCCGTGATATGCTGGTTTTGCTTCAGTTTTCAAGCCTATTTCATTAATAACTTAAACTCTAAGTAAAGTATTACTACTTTCCTTGCCTTTTCCTTTTGTATTTACAGAGATAACAAGCATGACTCACATGCACATTAAAACAGTGCTGTCCTCCTGAGTTACTGGCCAGAAAGCTAAATTGCTTGTGCTGCTGTTCATAACTTCAATAAGTTTATGATCAGCCTCCTCATTTTTTTTTTCAGCATTAGTGACACAATTAAAATACTATGCCAATTTTGTTCTGCTGCAAGGGCTTAAGGGAAGTTACAAAATGCAGAACTGTTGTTCTTCTAGACTCAAGCTCCTAAGGAGGAAGTAAATTTAAATGCAGCCTGAGACAGTTATCAAGGGAAATAGACACACAGAGGCTTTCATAAATAAAGGCTCCTCTTCCTTCTACCCTGAGCAGGAGTTACAATGCCACCACCTTGTAATCAGTTTAATGCAAAAGGGAGCTCCAGAAATTCCAGTCCAGGACCTTTAAGACATATAAGAATAACTAAGAAAATACTACCTTCCCTTTCCCTGAAGATATTCAGTATGTGTTACCAAAACTTTAAAACAAGAAGTATTGCAAATTGTAGATTTGTGTTTGGTTGGTTGATGGGGAGGGTTGTGTTTTGTTCTTTTTTTGTGTGGTTTTTTTTTAAATCTTCATTTTACTTAACTCTGGTACATTATGTTTAGTCTCCTTGGTAAGTGGAATAGGAATGAAAAGTCTCCAAAGAAAACAGTCAACTGACAGATTAATAACAATGACATGGTATTTACATAAACTACCAAAAAATGTGTGACTTTGCCAGGTAACCAGCAAATTCCTCTCGTTTATTCAGCTACCGCCTCAGGAGCAACAACAGAAAAAAACCTCAAACACAACAACATACTGAAATGAAAAAATTTACTCATCATTATAGATTTGCTTCACTCAAGGTCTACAATAAATATTTATTTCACAGTTAGGAGAGGGAAAGGTAATGAACAAAGCAGACTAAAAAGAACACAGCTAGCTGGACAGTGACTTATGAGTAACACAACCAACTCTGCCCTAAGTAACATCATGTATTCCTAGTTTGCTTGCCATCAAGCATCCAAACCTAAACCCAAGGAGCTGAGGGTTGCTCCAAACTCCAACGTACAATGTATTTCTGGAGAAGGATTGCCATAAAGAGTTGCTATCTATGCAGACTGAAAACACCTTCATCCCATTAGTAAGCACCTCCTTTTTACTTTTTTTCTTAACCCCTTAGTTAAAAAGGAAACAGTATTTCAGCAGTTAGATCTTCAGAAGAGGTCTAAAATTTATTAGTTCAGGCAGTATAATTTGAGGTGTAATTTTTTTTCACCACCCCCACAGATAGCAGAGCTAAGCAGAAAGAGTGACTAAGGTAGCACAAGGACATAATAGATTTATATGACTAAGGGAAAACAGTATTAAATTAATCAAGTAAAAAAACCCCACAGAATATTCCACTAACAAAAACAATAGTAACTGAATTTCAGTTACTTACTATTGCAATCTTTCTCTGGATGTTTTCCCCATATTTTTCATTTCATAAGGTATTCAGTAATATTAACATTTGTTTGTCAGGCTCTTAACAAAGAAAATCTTCAGAAAAAAGTAAAACTGTGTCTCTCAAAAATTCTGCTCATGCTACTCACCAAAATTTACTAAAGAACAGTCTAAAACTAAATTTTAACTGGGTCCTATATAATAAATACAAAGCATAGAAATAAATCTTCCATTTTCTTGAACAGGAATTTTATTACTGGCAGGACTCTGCATATCACATTTTGTAGCCTTTACAACCAACATAGAAAAGATGCAGTAGCCCCCTGAGAAGAAATTTGTTAAATCCCATACTTTGGGAGAGGAAGGCAGTCAGCCAGAGACTTGCCTCTTGACATTGCAAATACACTGACCAAATTATGAACCTTTGCTCATGCTTATGAAGCCTTCCATGAATAACCTGGTATTAGTCTGAGCAAGTACTTATCAACATGATTAAGAGGACAACCACTGGACTCATGACAATTAACACAAGTTATAAGTACCCTTGTGAAAGATAAATACTTCTGGGCCAGATCAAATGCATTTTTTACTAAAATATGCAAAAGATTTCTTTGAATACTTGCTTTTTTTCCAAAAGTTTTTACATGAATACTTCCACTAGACTTGTGAAATGTGCTTTGAAGGATATTTGATGCCAAGAGGGAATGCCTTGTAGAATAAAAAAATGGAAAGAACATATTTTTGGTTATAATTTCAATTACATCTTTAATCTTCATTACTTTGCTGAAGAAAGTTTGTGGAGAAGCTTTCTGCCATCTCTGTGTAATCTGAAATACAGGTACTGTGGCTCCTGAATAAAAGCCTAAATACTGTTTAACTGCCTAGAATAACTCCTTCTACTGGCAATCTGTATACAGAGGCAAATAGGTTTCCATGGGTAAACTACCCATATTCCTGCTAAATGCATGTAAAACACATGGCACTGGTTCAGCCTGCTGCTCTGCAGTGGTAGTGGGGTACTGGTCAAATAAATAACAAGAAAGTAACTGTAGATCAAAGTGTAGATCGAAGTGTAGATCTAAGCTGGTGTTTAATGAGCCAAGTTTTTTTTTTTTGGTACTGGAAGGGGCTTCGTTAGCTTGCTGTGTGCACCCCAATGTCAGTACACCCAAATCAGCTGCCCTATGGACTACAGACAGGGATTGTTCAAGTGCACTATCTGTATGGCAGTCATATGCCCCACCAACAGTGAACTCACACTGACAAGACAGAGGGGGAGGAGGAAAACACTGCTTCGCTGAGTCAGACTCTGGAGTCTGAGGCTGGCAATGCAATTAAGAAGTATCTTTCAGAAATCTCAACTGTGCTTTCACTGTTCATCTACTAGGCAGGAATCACTTATGTTAACAGCATTTCACTAGAAGAGCTGGAAGAGAGGAAAATAAGCTTTGCCTTCCTAATTGTTATTTCCGACTTCTACTCAGTTGTAAATACCTATCCTTCTCTTTTCATGTAATTGAAACAGTGATAGTAGAAAGGTCAAAAAGCAAGTGTGTATTAGATTAAAAAGATCAGAGGTGGTAACGCAAGCAAAAACAGGGTGGTGACAGAAAGCATGAGAAAGCATTATTCACTACAAACTGACTATGCACAATCCTGCAATTTCCAATATTAGGATTAATTTTGTTACAACTTCTCACAGTAGAGGACAGATTTATTAACGCTAAAAAATAGTAAGTAAAAGGGAGTCAGTGAAAGCAGAATTAGTAGCTTAGATATCAAAAGCCCCTCCTTATGTTCAGACAATGCTAGTACAACTACTAACATATCAAAAAAAAAATGCTTCAAAATGGTGCCAGACATGTTTTAACAAGGAGTAGATTTTGGTTTTAACTGTTTTAAAAAACTGATGCGAGAAGAGGCAGCATTAGCTTTGTCCCATTAAAAGAAATGTACTGGAGCTCATCTTAAACTGTGCTCCTTGAAGCTAGATTGTCTTTTTCCTGCTTGTTACACAGCCAATATTAAAATTAAGAAAAAATTTGAAGGTAATTTCTTTATAAATTGCTTTACTTACATGTTAAATGGTAGTTAAATCACTGCTGCTTCATATCCACAATAGAGAATTTCACTTCTTAAAAGTAACTTTCCCACCATTAAAAATATGAACACTGAAAAGCAGAACAAAACCCCTGACAATGTGTGAAATTCACATTCAGAAACTAATGAAGGGAGAAAAATTTCTTGACAGGCAAC